>NC_067490.1:37851999-37884499 GCF_947179515.1 Apodemus sylvaticus | reverse complement strand
CTTTAATCTTTCTTAGAAAAATATACTAGGAAACATGGATACACATGCAATGGCAGAAATTCTTTAATTTTTTGCAAGTTTCATCTATTGTGTGTGCATATATAGTGTGTGCATGTGTGTTGGTGGAGTTGTGCATGTGGAAAGGTGGTCAGAGGATGACTTAGTATACCTGATTGTCCTCTGCCATTTCTACACAGAGTTCTTCTTTCATTTTTGCATGGATCCTAGATGGAAATTTCTACTCCACACAATTAAAGGCTTTGTAACCAGATAGTGTGAAGAAAAAAAAAACTGTAAACCACAACATTTTCTATGATTTGGAAAATTACTATTATCCTGATTTTGCCTCTGAAGGCTACAATGAGATGTATTTTAGATACATGTTTTCTGGTCATGAACATTTCACTAAGCTGGCCACCAATTATTCCTTAAATTAAAATCTAAGGGTCTTTGAAGCGTAAACTGTTTCTTGGGTGACTTTTTCATATTTCACAAGCAGCAATGCTCTGCCTGTTACTTATTTGAGGCTGTTGTTGTATCTTTGGTGCCTGAATTTTACTGTTCATAAGTAGATTTTGTGGACTACACTTAACACAAAATGAAATAATACTTACAAATAAGTTTTCATCTTACTATGTTGAGTTCTATGGAAGGTGCTTTCATGATCACTTAAATCCTATTCATGTTTGTGAATGATGATGCTTGTCATACATATTATGCTCATGGCTGTCACTTCTGACATCAGTAAGTAGAAGTCTGAAAACAGCAAATGATCTCTAGAAAGCAGTCAATGAAGTATTGATTTATCCTATGATGCTTTCCAAGGAAAACATCAACTCAGGAAGATACTGGGACAAAAGTAATTTTATTTATTCTTAGAAAAGCATGTAGCAGGCACACACATGTGTGCATACACACACATTTATATGGAGAATAATACAAAATACATTTCTAATTATATAGTGACAATCATAGAATGCATTAAATCATTTTGACTTTACATTCTCAGTTTTTACATAATATATTAAAATAAAATAATAAAAATAATAATAAAATAAAAATATATTAAAACTTCTCACAGCAGAGTGCCTTGTGTGGAAAGACAAAGTCATTATATGGTTATAGAGTAATTAGAAGAATTATCACTATGCTATTTATTAAATATTTACTGCATATCCAAAATCCATCAAGTAACATATTAAGTACACAACAGCACACATTTTATGCACATGTAGGATAAATGTGCATAAAATGGAGAAGATATAAGGAACAGAATATAGTTTCCACCTTTCAAGGTAAAAAAAGAAAAGAACTATTTATAGCAGAAACAAGAAAATATGAACAGGACAAGATCATAAGGTAACATAAAAGCATTAGTGTTTATTTCTATCAATAGGCAGAATTAAGGTTTCTAAGGATTAGTATAATTTAAACTGACCAATTCTTGCTTAAAAAAATATCCAAACATTTTGTTACTCCGTTGTAAATTACTTACATTTCAAGTTACTTTATAATTCAAGTAGTTTACCACATAGAGGAGAGTTTGTAAACAGTCCACTTCCTATGTCCTGTATATCATCTATTTACTTGTGAGGCCTATACCAAAAAAGGATTTTTTTTTGTCAAAATAATGGGGATTTTCTTTTCCTAAATATATATTAGATTGATCTCTCAAATGGGAAGAGAACACAGTATCCATTCAGAGGATTTCCTTAGACAGAGGAAACAAACTGAATATAGCTCACAATCTTTACAAGTAGGTTTTTGAGATTGGTATTAGAATGATCTGACTGAACACATATTCATTTAGCCAGATAATAAGAGAATGTATGGACCAAAAGCTAATAAAACTCTGCAAAGTGTTATATAATAGCTAAGGCTTAGGATTGTGGCAGTCTCTATGTAGAAAGCTGTGGTGGTGTGTAAGTTTTTTCTCAGAAGTGAAACATCTAATCTTGGAAAAAGATTTAAGACAACAGAAGTCAATGAAACTTGACATTCATGGAATAAACAAAATGCATAAGTCTCAGAAAGTGCATGACACTTAAAACATTCACAACACTATTCTGCAATGTAGTGTAAGCAATAACAACTGCTGGGAAGATGGGACTCGCTGACTAGCCAGCTGGCTTCAAGATAGGCAGTGAGGAGTCACGCTATGTTGGGAGTGATTCATTGTTGTTGCATCCATCTTTCTTTGAGCACTTCATATTCCTGCATAATAGCTTATCCAGACTTCTGTAAATGACCCGAGAACACTCATTGATTCACCAAATAGACATATGTGGGATCACTTCTTTGATCTTGATGCCTTGTCTAAGGTAAAAGACATTTATCCTCACCAGTGGAAATTAGTATGCTAACAGCAAAAGTGAAAGAGAAAGATTAGTGGTTTGAAAACTCTTCTTGCAGTACTCACAAAATTCAAAAGAGATTAATGGTAGTGTGAAGTGCACGTTTCTATAAGAAGTAAAAAGTTATTCAAATAAGTTAAAAGAGAATTTTAAAGTCTTTATTACCAATATTTAAAGAGAGGAAAAAATACGCTCTATAGTTTTAGATCAGATGGCTCAAAGATGTTAATAAGGTCAAAACTTGGAAGGTTACATGGAAGCCTTACTTCTCCTACACCTTCTATACTGGAATGGACCAGAAAGAAGTAAAGTGCTTGTGTCTACCTGTTCCCTTCTCTAAGGCTTGGGCTCACATGCCCAGATCCTCTTTTGACCTTACTAGAATCAATAGAGGCTAGAAGAGAGACAAGCAGCAAACGACGGCATATGTGTTATTTTATCATGAAAGATGCTATGCTAACGTATATAATAACTGTTGTATTTCTCCTGAGTATTCACATTCAAGGCAAATTTAATTTCTCATAGTCCAGTAATTTATCCATCATGATAAAGAATGCTTTAAGGTTTCAAAAGAAACTTGAGTGCCCCTACCTATGAAAATCTTTTGGGATAAATTCTCTAAAATTTGGAACCAGAATGAAGTAACTTTGTTGAGGAATTTTAGTGACTAAGAACCTTTACATGTTCCCTATGGTTAGAAATCTGCAAATTCCCCACAACTAGCACTCAGCACGTATAGAGGGGAACAAAGACAAGACATAAAAATTGTAAAATCCAGAAGATCAAAGCATACTATGAGTTGTGTCTTCTAGAAATAACTTATCTGTCGACTCATTTTAGGAGAAACAAGATAAAATGGGCTTCTAAAAGATTATAATATAATATAATAATAAAATAAAACACAACACATTATAATTGGGCAAAAAAGCAGGAAAAGAGCCCAAGAAGACATAAGAAATAGGGACACACCCTTCCTAAAAACATTAAACTGGAAACCATAAGATATATTTTAAGGACATGAAGTACAGATATATGTTAATATATATTATATATCACATATATGTATGATATATAAAACACACTATTTAAAAAAAAAAAGAAAGAAAAGCCCTGATAGTACATTGTGTGATAAAGAACCTCCCAAACTGCCTGGGAACACACAGTGTCTCTAGCCAGGGAAGCACATAAACTACAGTGTTTACACTCTATAAATAATGATACCTGGGAAAGCAAAGCACATGAGTGAGGCATACTAAAGTCTTACGCAATAGCCAACTTTATTCAGAGCATCATACATTTTATATTCTCAGAGACAAGAATCACATGAGTAACTGCACAATTGCAAGGGCAAGCCAGTCATGGCAGACAAGCCATACATGGTAGACAAGGCACAGGTGGAGGGAAAGGCACGTGTGGCAAAGCATGTTTTTCCATAGGGTCACATAAACAAGTGGTGTGGAAGATATTAACAACGAACCAGCACATTCCCATGGGTGTACCTGCAACTCTGCCAGCAGTCTGGCTGGCCTGCTCTTTTATTTATTTATTTATTTATTTATTTATTTATTTATTTATTTATTTATTTATTTATCTATCTATCTATCTATTTATTTATTTATTTTACTTTCTTTTTTTTATTCGATATAATTTATTTACATTTCAAATGATTTCCCCTTTTCTAGCCCCCCCACTCCCCGTAAGTCCCATAAGCCCCCTTCTCTTCCCCTGTCCTCCCACCCACCCCTTCCGACTTCCCCGTTCTGGTTTTGCCGAATACTGCTTCACTGAGTCTTTCCAGAACCAGGGGCCACTCCACCTTTCTTCTTGTACCTCATTTGATGTGTGGATTATGTTTTGGGTATTCCAATTTTGTAGGTTAATAACCACTTATTAGTGAGTGCATACCATGATTCACCTTTTGAGTCTGGGTTACCTCACTTAGTATGATATTCTCTAGCTCCATCCATTTGCCTAAGAATTTCAATTCATTGTTTCTAATGGCTGAATAGTACTCCATTGTGTAGATATACCACATTTTTTGCATCCACTCTTCTGTTGAGGGATACCTGGGTTCTTTCCAGCATCTGGCAATTATAAATAGGGCTGCTATGAACATAGTAGAGCATGTATCCTTATTACATAGTGGGGAATCCTCTGGGTATATGCCCAGGAGTGGTATAGCAGGATCTTCTGGAAGTGAGGTGCCCAGTTTTCGGAGGAACCGCCAGACTGATTTCCAGAGTGGTTGTACCAATTTGCAACCCCACCAGCAGTGGAGGAGTGTTCCTCTTTCTCCACACCCTCTCCAACACCTGCTGTCTCCTGAATTTTTAATCTTAGCCATTCTGACTGGTGTAAGATGAAATCTCAGGGTTGTTTTGATTTGCATTTCCCTAATGACTAATGAAGTTGAGCATTTTTTAAGATGCTTCTCCGCCATCCGAAGTTCTTCAGGTGAGAAGTCTTTATTTAACTCTGTACCCCATTTTTAATAGGGTTGTTCAGTTTTCTGGAGTCTAACTTCTTGAGTTCTTTATATATATTGGATATTAGCCCTCTATCTGATGTAGGATTGGTGAAGATCTTTTCCCAATTTGTTGGTTGCCGATTTGTCCTCTTGATGGTATCCTTTGCCTTACAGAAACTTTGTAATTTTATGAGGTCCCATTTGTCAATTCTTGCTCTTAGAGCATACGCTCTATTGGTGTTCTGTTCAGAAACTTTCTCCCTGTACCTATGTCCTCAAGGGTCTTCCCCAGTTTCTTTTCTATTAGCTTCAGAGTGTCTGGCTTTATGTGGAGGTCCTTGATCCATTTGGATTTGAGCTTAGTACAAGGAGACAAGGATGGATCAATTTGCATTCTTCTGTATGCTGACCTCCAGTTGAACCAGCACCATTTGTTGAAAAGGCTATCTTTTTTTCCATTGGATGTTTTCAGCCTCTTTGTCGAGGATCAAGTGGCCATAGGTGTGTGGGTTCATTTCTGGATCTTCAATCCTGTTCCATTGATCCTCCTGCCTGTCACTGTACCAATACCATGTAGTTTTTAACACTATTGCTCTGTAGTATTGCTTGAGGTCAGGGATACTGATTCCCCCAGATTTTCTTTTGTTGCTGAGAATAGTTTTAGCTATCCTGGGTTTTTTGTTGTTCCAGATGAATTTGATAATTGCTCTTTCTAACTCTGTGAAGAATTGAGTTGGGATTTTGATGGGTATTGCATTGAATCTGTATATTGCTTTTGGCAAAATGGCCATTTTAACTATATTGATTCTACCGATCCATGAGCATGGGAGGTTTTCCCATTTTTTGAGGTCTTCTTCCATTTCCTTCTTCAGAGTCTTGAAGTTCTTGTCATACAGATCTTTCACATGTTTGGTAAGAGTCACCCCAAGATACTTTATACTGTTTGTGGCTATTGTGAAGGGGGTCATTTCCCTAATTTCTTTCTCAGCCTGCTTATCCTTTGAGTATAGGAAGGCCACTGATTTGCTTGAGTTGATTTTATAACCTGCCACTTTGCTGAAGTTGTTTATCAGCTGTAGGAGCTCTCCAGTGGAGTTTTTTGGGTCACTTAGGTAGACTATCATGTCGTCTGCAAATAACGATAGTTTGACTTCTTCCTTTCCAATTTGTATCCCTTTGATTGATTGATTGATTGATTGATTGATTTTACTTTCTATATTCTTTGTTTACATTCCAACTGATTTCCCATTTCCTGGTTCACCTCTCCACATAAGTCCCATAAGCCCTCTTCCCTCCTCCCATTCCCAAATAAACCCCCTCCCACTTCTCAGTTCTGACAATCCCCTACATTGCTGTATCAAGCCTTTCCAAGACAAGGGCCCTCTCCTTCCTTCCTCTTGGGAATCATTTGATATGTTAATTTTGTCTTGAGTACTCAGAGCTTCTGGGCTAATATCTATTTATCAGTGATTGCATTCCATATGTGTTCTTTTGTGATTGGGTTACCTCACTTAGGATGATATTTTCCAGTTCCAACCTTTTGCCTAAGAATTACATGAACTCATTGTTTTTAATTGCTGAGTAGTATTCCATTGTGTAAATATACCACATTTTCTGTATCCATTTCTCCATTGAGGGACATCTGGGTCCTTCCCAGCTTCTGCCTATTATAAGTAAGGCTGCTATGAGCATAATGGAGCATGGGCACAGGAAAAAAGTTTCTGAACAGAGAGCACCAATAGCATGTGCTCTAATATCAAGAATTGACAAATGGGATCTCATAAAATTACAAAGTTTCTATAAGGCAAAAAACACTGTCAATCGGGCAAAATGTCAACCAACAAAGTGGGAAAAGATCTTTACCAACATACATCTGACAGAGGGCTAATATCCAACATATACAAAGATCTCAAGAAGTTAGACTCCAGAGAACCAAATAATCCTATTAAAAATGGGGTACAGAGCTAAACAAAGAATTTCACCTGAAGAATTTCGAATAGCTTAGAAGCACCTTAAGAAATGTTCAGCATCATTAGTTATTAGGGAAATGCAGATCAAAACAACCCTGAGATTTTACCTCACACCAGTCAGAACGGCTAAGATTAAAAACTCAGGAGACAGCAGATATTGGCGAGGATGTGGAGAAAGAGGAACACTCCATCACTGCTGGTGGGAATGCAAGCTGGTGCAATCACTCTGGAAATCAGTCTTGTGGTTTCTCAAAAAACTGGGCATGACACTTTCAGAGGACCCTGTTATACCACTCCTGAGCATATACCAAGAGGATTCCCCAGAAGGCTGGCCGGTTCTTATCTCGTGGAGACTTCCTGGCACAGAGTTCCTGAGATGTCTCTACCCAGCTTGCTAAGTTCCCACTGGCAGGTTGTTACCATGCCAACCCCATGGTTCAAATGCCCCAAGATTTGCACCTCAGGCAAACCCATACTTTGTCACTTTACCTTTCTCTCTTAAACTTGAGCAAGCTGCCAAGTGAAGGAAAAACACACCACAAAGTTAGTTCAGAAATGACAGTAACTCGATCATTGGGTACAACAACTAAAACCCTAACCTTGTAAGCCTTATTAAATCTAAATCCCCCAGTGGCAAATCCTGACAGACCCACCATTGAAACTGGGAGACACTCACAGCTACATCTTGTCCTGACGCTATCCCCATCCAAAAGGCCTAATTCTCTCCTGCTTCCTTTCTTCCTCCATACAACTTAGAAATCCCTCCTACTAGCCCAGTGATTGTCTCCTTCATTCATTAGGGAATTAGTTCACAAAAATAGCACCAGGCCCATCCACAACACTTCTCTATTTCTGTTCTAATAAAAAATCTTTCTCTCAAATATAAATAGAGAACAATTATAACCATTTTTATAATATATAAAGTATAAGAAAGACCTAACACACAGTCTCCATCAATTATTTCATTAAAATAGAGCATTGTCATCTGTCCTAACTAAAAGACTTACAGTTCTACACATGACTTATGTTCTGGCTTTAGATTGTATGCTATCTGAAAACCACCCTCTCAAATCTATTCTCTCAAAGTTAATAGCCTAGGTTGGCTATGAGACTGTATATAGTTTTTCAACCCCATCAGAAATCTGAGCATGACCAACATTAACTGAAAATATTTAGGAAGCATACACAGCTTCAAGAACTGAGACAAATTATATAGACAGCTGCCTACCTATACAGCTCCAGTAAGTCAACAAATAGGAGCATCCATCTGTCTTCAGCCTTCTGGCCCAGGATCATCTGACAAACCTTAAGAGAAACAGGAAATTAAGGACTAGCCTATTCTATCTCTGCAGAACTAAGCTATCCTAAACTGTAAATTGTGCCCTTTTTTCTAGACAGTATTATGTGTGTAGATGAAATGAGACAAATCTTGCCTTGTGGCTGTCTTGTCACAACTGGAGCAACTCCATTCATGCTCAATTTCTTCTTTGAATCCAAGAAAGGGAAAGCTGTCAGGAGCAGACTTGTTTCAACAACAAGTGAATAAATAATATTAAATGTCACATTCTGTGGATTTCTGACATTTTTGAAAACCAATTATCTATGTAAAGTAATCTTTGTAAAGTAAAGTAATGACTATTTGCCATTAGCTACTCTCAGCTATTTCCAATTAAAATAACTGAAAACACCCTAACAATAAACTCAGAGTCATGTATTTCCTATTTGGCCCTCAGAGACTTATGATAACAGTTATAAAAGGACTGGGTCTAAGTCCTGTACTTTAAATTTTTTATCAACAGAAGAAATTTATACCAACGAAAACCTTGATTTTTGTATCAAAATCAATTCTGTACCAAATAAGAAATTATGACTTTAACTTAGTAACAATTTAAAATGATTTCTACCAAATGAAATCATGGCTATACAATACATTCTATCTATTCCTCCCTGTTCCAATTATGACCATTTCTACATTCCCTAGAAAGACAACCTACAATAACCACCTCCAGCCTCAAAGCCCAGGGAACTGGGGTGACGACTCTTCATAACTTCTTCAATATGGGCGTTGAGATACTTTGAAGGGGGGTGACGAAGGATAGGGGGATAGGGAAGTTGCTTGGCCTTATGAAGGCCACACCAACAATCGTTTTAGTCTCTGATGATTGTGTCCTGACTGGATACAGCTGAAAGCTCAAGACATCAGGAATTCAAGCAGGTCTGTTCAGCATGTCTGATGATGAGCCTCACCAAGGCTCTATATTCTGAAATGCACAAATCTCAAAACAAAATTTCAGTATCATCAAGATACTAAAATTGTTTGATGATCTGGAATCTAGTTCTCTAGGGCTCTTCCTAGATCAATTCTGACTCATATTACTCTGGAAGTTGTGTAGACACTAACCACCTTTTCTAAAAATGCAAAGACAAAACCTTTCTCCCATATCAGCATATTCTTGAGCCAGTAACCAGATAAACCTTAATTTTGACCTCTCTCCCAGAGGAATAATATAACCACAAAACTCAAAATCACACAAAGCAAAATCAGTACAAAGCAAATGAAGTAAACTACAATATATGTATTGCCTATTCGTAGGCTTTTTCTATTTTGCCATGTAGGATATTTAACCCAGAATTCCAGTGAGCCCATGTTAGACAAAATTTGAGTATCTTATGAGGCATATTAGAGCAATATATCTTTATACCATCTTACAATTGATACTCACTTCTATCTATACTTGCTTATAAGCAGGCAGCTAGTCAAAGCAGCATTTAAACCCAGAATTCCTGTGGAGCCCACATTAGACAGAATTTGAGTCTAATAGACAGTATTTGACAGAATAGAGCAATATATCCTTGTATCATTTTTAAAGCAGTTAATTCAAACTTTCACTATTATCTACCTATAGGAAGTAAGTAGTTTTTACTTGTTAAGCTCTCTTCCTAGAGCAGCCATTTTGTTTTACCATATATCTGTATGACTTTCTGCCTGGAGCCACAGACATTTATTTCATTAATACCTGTTCACTACCCTTTCTACTTCAAGTCAGTAACTAATTTTCCCTATCCTAGTTTGGAACCGCAGGCAAAATTCCCCATGTGATTCTGACAAAATCTATATATAAATCTATCCTAAAAGCAAATAATTCCAATATTATAAATTCACAGTTCAATAAATCTCTGCCCCCAAGAAGTTGGCGACTTCATTCTACAGCTCTGTAACTCAGATCAGCCTGCACAGCCCACAGTAGGGGACCTCAGAGCCTGTGAGCAATTTCTTTGTTTCAAAGGTTCCACTCTTGAATCCCAGCTACTCACATAAAAATATAAATAAAAATATAAATAAATAAATAAATAAATAAATAAATAAATAATAAAAACTCTATTTCTCACACTAATAATCTTAAATTTCTAGTGGATTCTTGCCCACTAGGTTTACCACCTGTTGTGAGAAATATTAAGATATCTAATTAAAAAATAAAGCAATTAAAACTATTTCTAAAGCTCAAAAAATTAAAATCATTGAAACTATTTCTAAAGCTAAAAAAAAAAAAAAAAGAACCAGCACGTTCTTGCTCTTGTGCCTGCAACTCTCTGCCCCCCAAGGTCTGACCAGCCTGCTCTCATCTCATGGAGACTCTCTGACCAGGAGTTCCCGAAAATCTCTACCCAGATCACTAGGTTCCCACTGCCATGTTGCTACCATGCCAGCCCCATGCTTCAAATACTCCACAACCTTTGTGGTACAACTCAGGAAAACCCATACTTTGCCACCTTACCTGTCTCTCTTGAAGTTCGACAAGCTGCCAAGTAAAGAAAAACACACTTAGTTCAGAAATGACAGTAACTCAATCATTGGGTGCAACAACTAAAATCCTAACCTTGTAAGCGTTATTAAATCTAAATCCTCCAGTGGCAAATCCTGACAGATCCACCATTGTAGCTGGGAGACACTCACAGCTACATCTTGTCCTGACACAATCCCCATCTAAAAGACCTAATTCTCTCCTGCTTCCTCTCTTCCTCCATACAATCTGGAATTCCCTTCCACTCACCCATTAATTGGTTCCTTTATTCATTAGGTAATTGGTTCACAAGAACAGTACCAGGCCCATCCACAAAAAACAAGTAATGATAGTCAGTTGTGATGAATAATTGGAAGGAAACTGATTCCTATCTACTACAAACTGGGAGGAACACAGAAGTATAATTCAAGAACAAGTGCATGTTCTAGAAGACACTTGTCTTGTTTTTTAGAGTTTCCTTAAAGAACTCAGCAATATCCTCATACGATTCCTTTCTTAGACAATTGCTATCAATCTTATGTTTATTTCTTTATGTGTGTAAATACTACCAGGAATCTTAATTGAGAATGTTTATTTAAGATATTGTTTCTCGGCTTCCCAAAACATCCTCTGAAGAAAAAAATCCTTAAATTTTTCAGTGACATATAATATCAACATAGATTTTGATAATTCAAGGCAAATAGAAAATTGTAGCATCTACAGAGTTAAAAATATATATCTACTTCCAAAGGATTTTTACTATTGTGCTTACATGTGGCCTGAGGTTTCAAACACATTTGTCAGTGAGCACTAGGAACACATACTCAAAAATCTGATGGCAATCATATTCAGATTTTGAAGTTAAAAAGGCATTAGAAAATAATCTTCATATAAATGTGAGAACCTAGAAAAAAATAAAGGTATAGTTTTGGGAGTGCTAGAGGCAAGTAGAAGCAGCATTAGAATGGAAATAGGTCTGAACAAATGAATTGTCATTTGGGGAAGGAAAATACAGTTAATCACTTCCTTTTTGCCTTTGTCTAGTTTAAATACACTCAGTTATTCCCCATATATCTCTAGATGTATGGCACAGAAGATGCTAAGGCATTTTTTTATGCATAGTCTTGAAACTGAATAGTTTATTTATTATAATTATTACCCATAGCATAGGTTATCATCTTCTTTCATGCTCCATGATAAATATGTGTGATCTTCAATGTCACTTCACAGTGCAACATGGATTTTGAAAATTCCAGAAGACACATGACATTACAGCATGATAAGGTAAGAGTGTCTCTAGAAAGTAATGTGTTCTTACATACGTGTCTAAGCAAAAGAGCATTGAATGACTTAAATGTTTTGATTATGTCTCATGTTCTTAATTATTCAGCCCAAACTTCCTGGAGAGTAACATGTGCTAAATGAAAGCAAGGAGGTAGAGGCTAACTGCAAACAAGTACTATAAATAGGATATGCTTTTGATTAACCATGGTGATGTGTACAGTAAGATATAGGTTTCACTAATTATCAGCACTGATAACCAAAAGAGATATCTGTTCAGTTACAGCTTGTTTGAGAAAGAAGTCTGATACCATGCAGAGTTCAATGGCTTTACAGATATATTTTGATCCCTAATGATTCATTCAATAGTTTGCTAAGTAAACTTATATTTGTGTCTTGATTTAACTACAGAAAAGAGCATCTGGAATTAATTTAGTGTTCAGGAAAATAGAAAATTGGATTATTTAAAAATAGGTTTTCTGAAGTAGCCTTTATCTTGTAGGTATGAAACACTACAAATTATGAGGAATTAGAATAATTTAGATGGTTTATGAATGCCAAGAAGAGGGTGCATTAATTTAATGTCTTATATAAGACTTCTTGTAAGAGCTAAGTAACAATATTTATGGATCATATTTGAATATTTGAGAGATTATGAGTCTCAAAGTAATGGATGATAGAATAAAACAGTAACAATAGTAATATAAGCCTTACATCTTGCATAAATACACCAAAAAAATATAAAACTTTCCATAAGTTACAGCATGGGTGTTCAAAAGATGCCAATGCTTCCCATGTAGACTTCCTTCTAATCCTTATTAAAATGGGATCAAAGAAGTCTGTACCACATTTTCAACTCTTTCTAATCATGTTATAACTAACTTACTTAGATCATGGCATAGCTTTACACAATAACTACACATCCCATAAGGCCATATTGCTAAAATAGTCTAGAACCTCTTCATTTAATTAGCATATGTATTTGCCAGTTAATATGAAAAATTATGCCATGGACTTGTTATTTTTACAGAATTTAATTAATATCGACCCTTAAGGAACTTGTAATCTAGGAAAATTATGTAATACAAATAAAAATATTATAAATATTACAAAAATAATGCCCTGACTGATATTAGTACATATAATATTTTCAGTGATGGTTTGAATGCCTACTCATAGCCCAACCTGTAGACTCATATATTTGAATGCTTGGTCCACAGTTGTAGGTAAAACAATTTGGTAAGGATTAGAAGGTATTGTTGTCTCATGAATTCATTGTTTCTAATGGCTGAATAGTACTCCATTGTGTAAATATACCACATTTTTTGCATCCACTCTTCTGTTGAGGGATACCTGGGTTCTTTCCAGCATCTGGCAATTATAAATAGGGCTGCTATGAACATAGTAGAGCATGTATCCTTATTACATGGTGGGGAATCCTCCGGGTATATGCCCAGGAGTGGTATAGCAGGATCTTCTGGAAGTGAGGTGCCCAGTTTTCAGACAAACCGACAGACTGATTTCCAGAGTGGTTGTACCAATTTGGAACCCCACCAGCACTGGAGGAGTGTTCCTCTTTCTCCATACCCAATCCAACACCTGCTATCTCCTGAATTTTTAATCTTAGCCATTCTGACTGGTGTAAGGTGAAATCTCAGGGTTGTTTTGATTTGCATTTCCCTAATGACTAATGAAGTTGAGCATTTTTTAAGATGCTTCTCCGCCATCCGATGTTCTTCAGGTGAGAATTCTTTGTTTAACTCTGTACCCCATTTTTTAATAGGGTTGTTTGGTTTTCTGGAGTCTAACTTCTTGAGTTCTTTATATTTATTGGATATTAGCCCTCTATCTGATGTAGGATTGGTGAAGATCTTTTCCCAATTTGTTGGTTGCCGATTTGTCCTCTTGATGGTGTCCTTTGCCTTACAGAAACTTTGTAATTTTATGAGGTCCCATTTGTCAATTCTTGCTCTTAGAGCATACTCTATTGGTGTTCTGTTCAGAACTTTCTCCCTGTACCGATGTCCTCAAGGGTCTTCCCCAGTTTCTTTTCTATTAACTTCAGAGTGTCTGGCTTTATGTGGAGGTCCTTGATCCATTTGGATTTGAGCTTAGTACAAGGAGACAAGGATGGATCAATTCGCATTCTTCTGCATGCTGACCTCCAGTTGAACCAGCACCATTTGTTGAAAAGACTATCTTTTTTCCATTGGATGTTTTCAGCCTCTTTGTCGAGGATCAAGTGGCCATAGGTGTGTGGGTTCATTTCTGGATCTTCAATCCTGTTCCATTGATCCTCCTGCCTGTCACTGTACCAATACCATGCAGTTTTTAACACTATTTCTCTGTAGTATTGCTTGAGGTCAGGGATACTGATTCCCCCAGAATTTCTTTTGTTGCTGAGAATAGTAATGGATGGACCTAGAGAACATCATACTAAGTGAGGTAACCCAGACCCAAAAGATGAATCATGGTATGCACTCACTAATAAGTGGATATTAACCTAGAAACCTGGATTACCCAAAACATAATCTACACATCAAATGAGGTACAAGAAGAAAGGAAGAGTGGCCCCTTGTTCTGGAAAGGCTCAATGAAGCAGTTTTCAGCAAAACCAGAACGGGGAAGTGGGAAGGGGTGGGTGGGAGGACAGGGGGAGAGAACGGGGCTTACGGGACTTTCTGGGAGTCGGGGGGGGGGCTGGGAAAGGGGAAATCATTTGAAATGTAAGTAAAAAATATATCGAATAAAAAAAAAAGAAAAAAATAAGTGGATATTAGCCTAGAAAATTGAAATATCCAAAACATAATCCACACAACCAATGATGTACAAGAAGAACGGAGGAGTTGCCTAGTTCTGGAAAGACTCAGTGTAGCAGTATAGGGCAAAACCAGAACAGGGAAGTGGGAAGGGGTGGATGGGAGAACAGGAGGAGAGAAGAGGGCATATGGGACTTTCGGGAAGTGGGGGGCCATAAAAAGGGAAATCATTTGAAATGTAAATAAAAATATATCGAATAAAAAAAAAGAAAGAAAAAAACGCCTTTTATTAAAATTATTTCTGAAATTTACAAAAACAAACAAACAAACAAAAAACAAGGTATTGTTGTGTTAACTCCACAGTGGGGTTTGAGGTTTCAAAAGCCAGAATCAATCCTATTACCCTCCACCTTTGTCTTATGCTTCTGAACTCTCAGCTACTGCTCCAGCACAGTGCCTGACTGTAATTACCATGTTCCCTGCCATCATGGTTTTGCACCTTAAACCACTAGAATGAACTGTAAGCAACATATTAAATGCTTTCTTTATTTATAAGCTGTCTTGGTTATGGTTCTCTGTCACAGCAGTTGAAAAGAAACTAAGATAGTTCCATGTGTGAAAGAAAAACTATATAATCCCAATAATCTCTAAGGAAATAAGGTAATAAATGCCTTAAATATACCTTTTTATTTATTTCTTAAGGTACAGTAACAAATGATCACCTTTCTTCATTTTACTGGACAGTAAGGCAAAACTGGCATTCATTAGCCATATCACAATTAATGGGTTAATTATTTTACTCTCCTCAGAGGACTACTTCTAATGAGTAAATTGGCCTCCTAAATATTTGGTCAGTGAGTAGATTGCCAGGAACAAAGTAGATTTCTTCAACATAGTCATAGTTTCTTAATGATGTTCTCTGACAAACTTGAGTACTCTACAACTAAAATATACCTGAAATCCCAAGAATTACTTTCCGAACAAATTTGCTTTCTACACAACTTGAAGTATAATTAACCAACTTTGTAGACAGTATAAACACTGGTCCAGTGATTCTGGGACATCAGGACATCAGGTGCTGATTGTAGTGTGTCTGTAGCAACATTAATAACTATTCCTATGTTCTGAGAACGTAGTTTCTGAGCAAAATATCTTCAAGGATACATCGCCCGCAAGTGTTTACAGTGTCTGATGGTTAGACACTAGACACATTATCCTACCATGTTTTGATAATATTTTATACTTGGTACAGAGAAAAATGATATTTCTTCATACATACATCCATACATTGCTATAAATAATGTTCACAAAAATGTTGTAATTGGATGGTTATAACGTTTAAGATGTTTTTTGATAAGTGCATTATGAAAACATAATTTTTCATATATATATAAAATTGGTCTTATTTTTGAAAATAAATTATATGATCACTATATTTATAAGGTATTAATATCTCACTGCTATATAATCACATTGTATTTTTTCTTTCTAAATTATGGTCTATCTTATTTTGCATTAGCTGTCAATTTTACATTGCCTAGAGTCACCTGACAAGGGTATCTCAGTTAAGAAATAAGATTATCCAGATTAGATTGGTTTATAGATGTATCAGTGTGTGATTGTCTTGGTCAGTAACTGATATATATGCCCAATGTTGGTGCTGTCATTCCTTGGCATATAGTACTGGGATGCACTAAAAAGTGACCTAAGCATGAACCTGTGAGAAAATTAGCAAACCGTACCTCTCCATGATTTCTGCCTCAAGTTCATGTCCTTACTCTCTCTAAGATGAACTCCAACCTGTAAGCTCAAACAAACTCTTTCTTTCCATAAGTTGCAGTTGCTCAAGAGTATTTTGTCAAAGCAACAGAAACGAAAGTAAGCAATCATACAATGGTAGACTATTGTACTAAACTATTTCTTAAAGGATTACATAAGTGTATAGTTCTTTTCTTTTCATCAGGGTAGAAAATAAGAATGAGGAAGACCACTAAACCCCAAGAAACCTCCCTTCATGGCTTGTTGATTAATATATTGGAGTAAAAGTAGGGTTCAATGGCTTGATTTACCAGGCTTTATATTACTTTTTTGAAGTATACCTAATTGGTCGTGCAAATATTTGACATGTTTTCTTTCTAAAGGTATACACTCAATAAGTACTATATTATCAATGGACAAATATATATATATATTAGCTCTCACTGTATCCTAGGAACTGTAAAAATCACTTCAGATAAAGATTAGTTTAGGGACTGGAGAGATGGCTCAGCACTTAAGAGCATTGACTGCTCTTCCGGATGTCCTGAGTTCAAATCCCAGCAACCACATGGTAGCTCACAACCATCTGTAATGGGATCTGATGCCCTCTTCTGGTGTGTCTGAAGACAGTGACAGTGTATTCACATATATAAAATAAATAAATCTTTAAAAAAAAAAAGATTAGTTTAGTTAATCTTCATCACGAATGGTTTTTGCTTGAATAGCAAAAGTTTAATAGTTGGCAAATGGTTTATATGATACTGATTTGAAATGATACTGACTTGTATCTAGGAGAACTGGTTTAAACAACTTATAAGATATAGCTGCATGCAGGTTTAGAGCTACAGAGCTCAACTTGTTCAAAATAACATTTCTGAGAACATAAAAATGTTTCATACATATTATTTCGTCTATTCTTCAGTTTGTATTTATCTGTGGCATCCAAGGAGGCTAGATAAGCCTAACTTTAACTTAAAGATAAGTTAACTTTAGCAGACAGACTTTTAAAATAGTGTCTTTTAGTATCTGGCAATTATAAATAGGGCTGCTATGAATATAGCAGAGCATGTATCCTTATTACATAGTGGGGAATCCTCTGGGTATATGCCCAGGAGTGGTATAGCAGGATCTTCTGGAAGTAAGGTGCCCAGTTTTTAGAGGAACCACCAGACTGATTTCCAGAGTGGTTGTACCAATTTGCAACCCCACCAGCAGTGGAGGAGTGTTCCTCTTTCTCCACACCCTCTCCAACACCTGCTGTCTCCTGAATTTTTAATCTTAGCCATTCTGACTGGTGTAAGGTGAAATCTCAGGGTTGTTTTGATTTGCATTTCCCTAATGACTAATGAAGTTGAGCATTTTTTAAGATGCTTCTCTGCCATCCGAAGTTCTTCAGGTGAGAATTCTTTGTTTAACTCTGTACCCCATTTTTAATAGGGTTGTTTGGTTTTCTGGAGTCTAATTTCTTGAGTTCTTTATATATATTCGATATTAGCCCTCTATCTGATGTAGGATTGGTGAAGATCTTTTCCCAATTTGTTGGTTGCCGATTTATAATTGCCAGATACTGGAAAGAAACCAGGTATCCCTCAATGGAAGAGTGGATGCAAAAAATGTGGTATATCTACACAATGGAGTACTATTCAGCCATTAGAAACAATGAATTGAAATTCTTAGGCAAATGGATGGAGCTAGAGAACATCATACTAAGTGAGGTAACCCAGACTCAAAAGGTGAATCATGGTATGCACTCACTAATAAGTGGATATTAACCTAGAAAACTGGAATACCCAAAACATAATCCACACATCAAATGAGGTACAAGAAGAAAGGAGGCGTGGCCCCTTGTTCTGGAAAGACTCAGTGAAGCAGTATTCTGCAAAACCAGAACGGGGAAGTGGAAAGGGGTGGGTGGGAGGACAGGAGGAGAGAAGGGGGCTTACGGACTTTCGGGGAGTGGGGGGCTAGAAAAGGGGAAATCATTTGAAATGTAAATAAAAAATATATCGAATAAAAGAAATAGTGTCTTTTAGCTCTTACGCAAGGTACCTTAAGGAGAAAAAAACAATCACATGTTATGCAGTATGTGAAAGTTTCTCTGTTACTTTAAAAATAAAAGCTGTCTTATAGTGCTTAAATAAAATTTACATGCAATTTGTCATAGTTTTACAGCTTGAGCGATAGCTAACAACTATGGGAGATTATGAAATTAGTTGGAAGTAAAGCCATTTATATGAATAAAGGAGCCTGTTCCTCTATAAGGCACTGAACTTTACATTGATTAACAGAGATGACACTCTTCCCCTATTTGCTTTAAACATTTTTCAGACCACTATGGTAGGGGGTCTTGAAACGCTAAAATTGCAAAGATGTTTCCCTCGATTAGGGTGGCATTTGGGGCACTTTGAAATTCTTTGTACTGTAGTAAGAATTTTTCAATCATGTTGATTGAATACTCCCATCCTTAGGGACCTAATAGTTGCACAAATATATAAACTGCATAGGGTTGGCTGCAGTAGCATTGCAAGTCCTCTATTCTCTGAAAGAAACCATCCTTTGATAGGCATCTCTGCTTTCCGTATCTCTGCCATTCTTTAATGAGGAATTTGATTCTCACTCATGGCTTCTTTGTCCACTTATGTCAAACCAGTTTCCTGTGAGTAATGTAGTTTTCTATTCTAGACTTGGCCTTGAGTTTTGGGAGCTTCTTTGGCACCAACAATAATCAGCTCAAATACCCCTTGAGATGAAATTCTTGCAGACACTGTGAGTCTTACCTTCACTTCTCATAACACTGTCTCTAGCTTCATGAAGTACAATCACAGTCATGATTATCACTGTCTCTTTTTTCTCATGCTAATATACTTGCTTTGTGATATCATCAATGTTTTTAGAGGGTTGATTCTATCTATTATTTCAAAATATGGACCTTCTATCAGTTTGATTCACTTTTTGATGCCAATGCCATTGTTTTCATTTTTTTTTTTACATGACCTCTTTTAGAAGTTAATCATCATCTGAAGTCTACCTGGTCTAAAGATTGGCCCAAGATGATAAACTTTAAGACTCAATATTTAAGAGAAAATGCTATGCAAAGAATCAAAGTTTTGATTGAATTTGTTTTTAATAGAGACAGTGTTTTATGTATTCCATGTTGGTCACAAAGTTCCTACAGAAAGAGGGTTAAGTTTGAAATTTCAATCCTCCTTTCTGAGTTCTGAGAATATAAGTGTACAACACTGTATCAATTTATTTTCAAATAGTAATACTTAATTATGTTTTCAAGAATAGTTAAAGAAGAAAGGAAAATAAACTAACATATTCTAGGCAATTCTCGCATTATAGATTATCACTAAAATAATGATAAGCACTTGTTCATTTGATTCTCCAACTCTTCATAAATTTTTTACTAGCAGCATGTCTTCTAAGCATGCTATAGATTGGTGTAGTTGTGTCTATATATTAGCTGTGGGACATTATAATTTTCTTAGATGAGGAAATTGACAGAGATATTAAAAAATGTCTCATGTTAAGAACACGTAGTTCTTACTAAAATAATCAACTTCATTTCTTTAAAAGATTGTTACTTTGTGTACTGAAAAGCATATTTCGCAAGGTTCAAAGCCTACTTTTTACCTTTGCTTGTGAACAAAGGTGATCTTTCAACTTTGGCAATATTCATTTTGCTAATTAGGAAAAGAAGCTCCTTCATATTGTGTATAAAAAGTGGCACTACTTTCATTAAGTAGTATAATTTCCAATACAGGCCACAAGGAAGCCAAATTATAACTGAAACATTACAATCCATGTTGCTAAACATGAAATGAAGTAAAATATTTATTTACAGCCAAATGCAGCTATCTCCCCCAAAAGTATAAGGAACTGAACTGATCAGATCTCAGTCTTGCCACTTTCTTTCTTTTATTTTATTCAATATATTTTTTAATTTACATTTCAAATGATTTCCCCTTTTCTGGATCCCCGCTACCCGAAAGTCCCATAAGCCCACTTCCCTCCCCCTGTTCCCTCATCTACCCCTTCCCACTTCCCTGTTCTGGTATTGCCCTATACTGCTGCACTGAGCCTTTCCAGAACCAGGGGCTACTCCTCAGTTCTTCTTGGACATCATTTGATATGTGGATTATGACTTGGATATTCCAAGTTTCTATGCTAACATCCACTTATCACTGAGTGCATACCATGACTGATCTTTTGAGACTGGGTTACCTCACTTAGTAAGATGTTCTCCAGCTCCATCCATTTGGCCATGAATTTCATAAATTCATTGTTTCTAATGGATGAATAGTACTCCATTGTGTATATATACCACATTTTTTATATCTATTCTTCCATTGAGGAACACCTAGGTTCTTTCCAGCTTCTGGCTATTATAAATAGGGCTGCTATGAACATAGTGGAGCATGTATCCTTATTACATGCTGGGGAATCCTCTGGGTATATGCCCAGAAGTGGTATAGCAGGGTACTCCGGAAGTGACATGCCCAGGTTTCTGAGGAACTGTCAGACTGATTTCCAGAGTGGTTGCAACAATTTGCATTCCCCCCAGAAGTGGAGGAGTGTTCCTGTTTCTTCACATCCCCACCAACACCTCCAGTCTCCTGAGTTTTCAATCTTAGCCATTCTGACTGGTATAAAGTGAAATCTCAGGGTTTTTTTTATTTGCATTTCCCTAATGACTAATGATGTTGAGCATTATTTTAAAGATGCTTCTAAGCCATCTGAAGTTCTTCGGGTGAAAATTCTTTGTTTACCTTTGTATCCCATTTTTTTAATAGGATTATTTGGTTTTCTGGGGTCTAACTTCTTGAATTCTTTGTATATATTGGATTTTAGCTCTCTGTTAGATGTTGGTGAAGATGTTAGGGTTGGTGAAGATCTTTCCAAAAGCAATATACAGATTCCACACAATACCCATCAAAATCCTAACTCAGTTCTTCATAGAGTTAGAAAGAGCAATTCTCAAATTCGTCTGGAATAACAAAAAATCCAGGATAGCTAAAACTATTCTCAACAAAAAAAGAAATTCTGGGGGAATCAGTATCCCTGACCTCAAGTAATACTACAGAATAATAGTGTTAAAAACTGCATGGTATTGGTACAGTGACAGGCAGATGGATCAATGGAATAAGATTGAAGATCCAGAAATGAACCCACACACCTATGGCCAATTGATCTTCGACAAAGTGGCTGAAAACATCCAGTGGAAAAAAAGATAGTCTTTTCAACAAATGGTGCTGGTTCAACTGGAGATCAGCATGCAGAAGAATGTGAATTGATCCATCCTTATCTCCTTGTACTAAGCTCAAATCCAAATGGATCAAGGACCTCCACGTAAAATCAGACACACTGAAGCTAATAGAAAAGAAACTGGGGAAGACCCTTGAGGACATTAGTACAGGGGGAAGTTCCTGAACAGAACACCAATAGCTTATGCTCTAAGATCCAGAATTGACAAATGGGACCTCATAAAATTACAAAGTTTCTGTAAGGCAAAGGACACCATCAAAAGGACAAATCGGCAACCCACAAATTGGGAAAAGATCTTCACCAACAATATTTTCTGTTGGTTTTTCTACGCAGGTCATCTGCCTATACCACAGCACAGGTCACCTGTCTGCCCACTGCATGGGCTGCGGGGATGTGGTGGAGATGTGGGCTGCAATGAGATACACCAGGCCAAACAGTTCCATGTGGGACTTTATTTAAGTTGGGGAAAGGGTTAGTGGGCAGGAAGAAGGAAAGAAAAGAAAGAGAGAGGGGAGAGAAATGCTACCCAGGTATATATGGGTTATGACATAAACTACAGGTAAAGGTAGGACATTGAATTCTAGATATATGGCGGCTGTTGCCTTGGAAACACTGTTCTAATTGTCCCCTATATGATGTCATAGGCTTCGCAAGTCTCGGTACCAACATCCCTGCATTTCTTCCATTAACAAGAAAAGGAAAAGAAGTGGGGAGGGGACCCAATGGTGAAAAGGAGTGAGGGTGCTGTGTCTCTTAAACTACTTCCTGCAGTCTAGGGGCATTGTCAATTTCAGAGTGTAGCTGACTTTCACCATCGGGGTCCACTTGGTACATGTTGGCATCAGGTACGTATGCAGACAGTGGCACTTCCATGGGCAGCGGCTGGTAATTCTGTAACAGAAGCTGATTAATAGTTTGGTTAGATATTTTTTGTATTTGCCATTGGAGGAATATAGAAACAAGATTAATTAGGCAGGGAGCAAACAATAATACCAGGAAGATGACTAGAAAAGGTGTTACAAAAGGGATTATCCACTTCCAATAGGGTTTTTGAAAATGATAGAACTGGAGGTCTCATGATCTCTGAAGTTCTTTATGTCTGACTGAAGCTCCTGGATTTTGTTTCTCACTATCCCAGGTTGGTTGACATTGAAACAGCATTCTTCTTGGAGGAACAGGCAAAGACCACCTTCTTTATCTGTCAGGACATCTAGGCCCCATCGGTTCTGAAGCACCACGGCTGTCAAAGAATCTATCTGCTTCTGGCTAGTAAGTACAGTTTCAGTCATCCCCTGGAGATTGCTTTTAAACTGGGAAGTGAATGTACTGTATTGGGCCAGAGAAGTTGTTATTCCTTCCACACCAGTACCAACACCTATGGCTATTCCTGTAGCGACCAAGAGTGGCACGATCTGAACTGTCCTCTCATGTCGAGCAGCTATCCTATCTACAACTGGGACTGGCAGGGGCTCATTTCCCTGGATCACTCCCAGCTCAGGGAAAAGGAGTACCAACATGCAAGCTCCTGACCAGCAGGAGGTAGGTGATGATATACCGGAGTGCCACAAAGAATTGACGAGTTCTGGATAGCAGGACATTGTGGTAGAGATGATATATCAAGGCTTATGATTTTATTATACTCTAGGGAGCTTAGTGTTCCTACAGAACATGTCCCAGAGGTCTTAAAACAGTTTGCCATGCCAAAGAGAGGGACAGAGGTAAGGTATGGAGTCATGGTGACATTGGAATCAGGACAGCTAACAAAAGGTGAGGTAAGGTTATTTGGCAGTATCACTGGAGAAGCTGTAAGTGACAGTTTTGAGTCAATTCCTAGGGGTACACATAACCAACAATCTTTAAAGCAACCACCTGGTGACATTAAGGAGTGGGTATGCTGAGGTCAGGGTTTGAAGCCACAGGCGAAATGACAAGTTAGTGCCATTTATGAGGGGTGCTGCCAAAGAATCAAGGACTTCAGAGGAGTGTTTAATTATCTCCCCTACTTTTCCAATATCTAGGGGTTGGGCGATTAAGATACATTTTCTCTGAATATGGATGGTACTTACTGGGGAACTGGGCTGGTTTTTACAATAGAGCTTACCAACAACTCTTGTCTCCCACCTGGGATCCCACGGGTCTTGTATGTAGAAGAAAAGTGTCTTATGGTGTTGATAGAACAAATGATTGACCTGTGATCCTAGCATATGTATCTGACAAGACCAATATGGGCAGCCCCCATATTCGTCTGGCCATTTTTTACAATAATCTTCTGTGTGGTCAAAGAGAAAGCAAGTATAGAGATCATAATACTTAGATAGGATAACAGATACAGGGATGATCACGATTTGGATCAGTTCCTGGCATCCAGCTATGGAGCAGTTTCCTGACCCTATTTGGAAAGACTGTTATCTTTGGAGGTTTCTTGAACCTCGAATCTCCAGATGTAAGGACTGCCCTGGATATAAACGAAGAACAGCAAGGGTAGGACAGAAAACCATGTCTAATCTAATGAGGTCAATCTCAGCTGCCAGAGTGGAGTCTTATGTTCTGGAATTGGGAACAAGGTGGATGGTATCGATGTCCTCCAGACCTTAATACAGCACGGTCCTCTTAGGGTTGACATTTGTGAAGAAGAGTCATTTTTAGGTGGAGGGATGAAAGGCTTAAGGTGAGATAGATGGACCCAATGAGAGAATCCTTCGAGTTTAGCAGCTGTAGGGGTCACAAGAATCACCTTAAAAGGGCCCTGCCATTTGGGAGAGAGGGGTGAGGGCTGAGGATCTGGAGGGGATAGGAGGACTTGGCCTCCAATGTTGACAGGTTATGGACAGGACACAGCCTGTGGCCGCAGTAGATGGTGGTCAGCAAAGTCCCATAGGAGAAAGCAAAGGTGACAAAGCAATGGGGTGAGTAGGTAGTCTGGGAGGGGAGAGCATTTAGGTGAAAGACCAGGAGTTAAAACTGGACGTCCATACATGAGTTCAAAGGGTGAGATAAGAAGAGGTCGCTTGGGGAGAGATTGTAGCCGGAAGAGAGCAAGAGGTAGGAGTTTTACCCAGTCAAGGTGAAGTTCCTGTGATAGCTTAGCAAGAGTGGTTTTTAAAAAGCGATTAGTTCTTTCTACCTTACCTGAAGATTGAGGATGGTAGGGGATGTGAAAATGCCAAGGGATGTTTAAGGCCTTAGACTCTGAGAGATCTGGGAAGTAAATTCAGGACCATTGTCTGACTGAAGGAAGGCTGGAACACCAAATCTGGGGATGATCTCTCAAAGGAGGAGATCAGAGACTGAGCCCTTTTGTTAGTGGTGGGAAAGGTTTCTACCCAACCTGAGAAGGTGTCCACTAAGACCAGGAGGTACTTGGCATGCTTGACAGTAGGCATATGGGTAAAGTCCATTTGCCAGTCAGTTCCAGGAAAGAAACCTCTAGCCTGATGGGTAGGGAAAGTGGTATTACGATATCTCGAGTTGGAATCTGACATTTGACAGATTTTACAAAAAGCAGTGATAGATTTAAAGAAATTTAAGTCTTCAGGAGTAGGCTGTAAGTGGGTCTTAACAAAAAAATATAATGATCAGCTGTTAGGCTGAAAGAGTTGGTGAAGATAGGATAGAGTTTGGTGAGTGTCAGGGGGTGGAGGCAGAGATGTGGGTTGTAGTGTAAGTATGGCTTGGGGAAGGTGGGATGAGTTTAGCCACTTAAGGGCGGCAACTCGAGCTGCCTCATCAGCTCGGCTGTTTCCCTTAGATACAATAGAGTCATCCATCTGGTGGAATCTGCAGTGGACAATCCCAATAGCTGTGGGGAGATGGGAGGACTTTAGCAAGGCTGAAATATGGTTTGCATTAGTTACTGATCCTCCTGTTGTGGTAAGTAACCCATGCTTTTTCCAGATAGCAGTGTGGGACAGGAGGATATGGAAAGCATGTTGAGGGATTGTCCCTGTGCCAGTTGAAAGGCATGGGTGAGAGCTATTAGCTCAGTCTGTAGATTAGTGGTGTATACAGGAAGGGCCTGTGCCTCTACCACATTGGTGTCTGACACTATGTCATAGCCAGCTTTTCTAGTACCTTCATATAGAAAGGAGCTTCCATCTGTGTACCAAGTGTAAATGGCTTGAGGCAATGTGCCCTCCTGTATGTGTGAAGAATGAGGTAATAGTTGCACTAAAGTCTCAGTGCAGGAATGAGACAGGGAGTAGTTAGTAATAGGTCGAGGAAGAAGAGTAGAAATATTAAGAGGAGGACATGATTAAAAGGTGAGCGTGGAATCCTCTATTAGCGCTACCTGGAGAGAAAGAACTATAGAGGGAGGTAGAGTCTTCAAGTCTTTGTAAGTTTGGAGCTGTGGCAGGTTATGAGAAGAGAACACAGTTATCGGAGACCCCAAGCTTAGTATCTTTGATTCTCGAATAAGGAGCTTAGCAGCTGCTCATGAATACAAGGTGCTCATCCCTGGATGGTTAAATCCAGGGTCTTTTCAACAAGTATGCTACAGGTGCAAAAGAAGGTTCCATTTGATGACCTAAGACTCCAAGGGCAAATCCCTCCTTTTCAGTTACATAGAGGGGAAAAAGGGCGAGTCAGATCAGGGAGATGTAAGGCTGGGGCCTTAAGGAGAGCCTGTTGGAGCCTCTGAAAGGGCTTGGTAACAGATTTGAGAAGAGGTTCCTGGGTGGGGCCTATCGCTGCCTCATAACAGGGTCGAGAGAGGAGGGAAAAGGAAGGAACCCAGGAGCGTAAAAAGCTAGCCATTCTTAGGAATGATAAAATCTCTTCCTTTGTAGAAGGAACAGTTAAAGACTGAATCAGATTCTTTCTGTCTAAGGTAATAGCCTTATGGGTTGGGGTAATTGTTAATCCCAAATAGGTAACCTGAGGAGTGGACAGTTGAACTTTAGAAGGTGAGACCCTGTAGCCTCAACTGGAAAGGAAATTTAAAAGAGCAGAGGTGTCTGCTTGGCTAATCTCTAGAGATGGGCTACAGACAAGGACATCATCTACATAAAGAAGAATTTTAGATCTAGGGAGAGATAAAGAGAGTAAGTCAGAAGCCAGAGTCTGGTCAAATAGGTGTGGGCTGTCTCAGAATCCCTGAGGTACAATAGTCCAGGTAAGTTGGATAGAAAAGTGGGTGTCAGGATCCATCCAGGTAAAGGCAAATATGTTCTGTGACTGGGTGTCAAGAGGAATAGAGAAAAATGTGTCCTTTAGATCTAGGACTGAGAAATGAGAAGTTCCTGAGGGGATAGTAGAAAGAAGTGTGTAAGGATTAGCTATGACAGGATGGAGAGGAACCACTGCAGCATGAATATGCCTGAGGTATTGAACCAGGAGATAGGTACCATTAGATTTCTTAACTGCTAGTATAGGGGTGTTGAAAGGAGAAGTGGGACAAAGGAGTTTTTTCCTTAAGAGGTCAGAAATGATAGGCTTAAGTCCTCTGAGGCTCTGGAGAGAGAGAGGGTATTGAGCTTGGGTGATGTACCTGGTAGGGCGAAGTAACTGGATGACAACAGGAGAATGATGTCTAGCAACAGAGGGGTTCTGGATGTCCCAAACTCTGGGGTCCACCTGAGAAACTGGTAGAGGAAATAACATGTTAGTGTTAGTGGCTAGAAGGAGAAGTAGGGGAACTGCTGGCGAGCTTGGGTTCAGGCAAGTGGAGGGAGCAAAAGAAATTGAAGCCCCTAACTTATCTAAAAGATCTCTTCCTAATAAGGGAATGGGAGAATTTGGCACTACCAAAACAGGAATGGGTGAAGGGTATATTTCTAAAAGTGCAGCTAAGTGGTGGGGTGATGAGGAAGGTAAGTCTATCCTCCTATCCTGATTATGGGAAGACGAGGGTGAGGTGGGACCCCAGAACTCCACCAGGACCGAGTAAGTGGCCCCGGTATCCAAAAGGAAAGAGATGGGTCTCCCACATACCACGATAGTTACCCAGGGCTCCCTGCTGGTGATGGGCGAGGTCAGATCGAGGGAGCTCCTGATCCTTCATTCATCCATAGCCAAGCCTAGGAGGTCAGTTAGAGGGGTTTGTGGATGGGATGGCCCTCCGTTCTGCATGACACAAGGGCAATCGACGGCCCAATGTCCCTTACGATGACACCTAGGACATAGTCCTTTTGTTAAAGATGTGCAAACCAATATCCAGGAGTGTGGAACTGTTTGGTCAGGTGGCCCAGAGACAACCCATGTGGCAAGCTGTAGCACACAGCTCACGTGATGAACCCCTTGCGTCTCAGGCTGCAAAGTCCACTAGCAGCAGCGATTTCGATGGCAGTGGCAGTTGTGGTGGTGTAGTGGAAGTGGGGGGGGGGGGGAGGGCACAGCAGTAGCTGTGGTAATGGTGGCAGGTGTCTGCAGTCCTGTCCGTAGCCGTTGCAGGCAAAATCTCCTGGATAGCTCGCCAAAATTGTTGGGTTTTCTATGCAGGTTGTCTGCCTACACCACAGTACAAGTCACCTGTCTGCCCACTGTGTGGGCCATGAGGATGCGGTGGAAATGTGGGCCGCGATGAGATACACCAGGCCAAACAGTTCCACGTGTGACTTTATTTAAGATGGGGACAGGGGTAGCAGACAGGAAGAAGAAAGGAAAAGAAAGAGAGAAGGGGAGAAACACTACCCAGTTATATATGGGTGATGACCTAAATTACAGGTAAAGGTAGGCCATTGAATTCTGGGTATATGGCGGCTGTTGCCTTGGCAACAGACCTATATTTACACTGTTCTAATTGTTGCCTATATGATGTCACAGGCCTCACAGGTCTCAGTACCAAAATTTTCTGTTATAACACTTGCATTACTTCTTTTATCATTTCACTCTGCATTTCTTTCTCTTATATATTTACTGCTGCTCAATTTTATTTCTTTCACATAAAAGAATTTTGCTTTAGAGCTCATGGTATAACAGGGGTGTGTGGCGCAGATTGAGAACTAAGTAAAATGGTCTCTTAAACCCCTAATTTTAGAGCATGTTTGAAACCATAGCCTTCAAAGATATTTGTGTGCACTGACAGCAACGGCAGAGTGATACTTTTGTGTTTCCTTAGTCGTGTGCTTTCTGACAGATGTACCTTCCCATATTCAGGTACATGTGATAATGTCCATAAATTGTCACAAACATGCACACATTCATTGTTATAGAGAACATAAGTGAAATTGCAAGTAGATTTTACTGAAATATTAGGAGTTCAAGGGAGGCTGTACAGTAAAATATGTGCAGGAAAACTCTTCTAATTAAGGTCAAAGTCTAGCATGAGTTGGGACAGTGTGGGAGACTCCCTTCTTGGGCATGGTGTCTTCCCTGGTCTTGTCTAAGCCCCACCCTCAATCCCATACATGTCTCTACCTGGGGAATGTCATGAAGCCTCAATTAAATTAGAGGACCAATTACTTTGACCTGACACAATCTAGTCATTCAGCACCTGAGATTCCTTAAATACTTCCCACTACTAATGAGGTCTTCCCTAAGCCCTGAGCCAATGACCTTAGCCCATCTGGATGTCCTTGCCTTTAGTACCCCCAAAACTTTGTAATCCTTCAATCATCCTAAATTCATCTGCTTACTCCCAGGTGATGAGGATGTGGTTTATTCACTATACATACTCACAGGATTTCCAAACCCACTATTTTTTTCTGATTCAAAAAGCAAGAGGAATTTTACTTAATACAGCATGCTGGGATTGCCCTACACATTGGGGAGAGAATGACCAGGTGCAGCCCAGATAGTGGCCTTCATACAGTCCTGTGGGCAGCTGCCATTGAGCATAATGTGATTGGCAAAACCCGCTATTTGTCATCCCTGTTCCCACTACCCTGTTTGAATATATTGGGCGACAATACTTGAGAGCAGGGAGACCCAGAGTTGTGTAGAGATCTCCAGATGTCAATGTCTGTCATATACCACAGTATGCCAGAATTATTATTTGGTTACAATGTCAGTATGGTTTTCTCCCTAGCTTGTTCTTTCCAAACAGGATGAACCTCATATCCTGTAAGTATTATTTTCTCCTTAATTACCTGTTTCTCACCTTATTCCATGTGAATTCTTCTGTATAAGCATATTTTGTCTCCTCTGCTAGACACCAAATACCAAGTTTTTCTAAAATACAATATTTTTCTAAACTTAAACTCTTCAGCCTTTAAATGTGCTAAAGACAACAAAAGTCTCTCTACTTACAGGATTGGTCTTTTCTTTAAAAACATATATCTTTTATATTTTATTTAATGTATAGGCATGTGTGTATCTTTATGCACACACATGTGATGTTCATAAGACAACCAGCTAGTGAAAGTTGTTGTTCATCTCCTACCATGTTGGTCCTAGGTGAATGAACTCGGGTTGTCAGGCTTGGTAGTGGGTGTCTTACCCATCTCAGCCACCAACTCCATTTGTAAGATTTTTCTTAAGATGGTAACTGCACACACACACACACACACACACACACACACACACAAAACACAAACAAAAAAACCCAACAACAGACTTTTTAGTAATTCCACACACAGTGTGCAGGACTGAGGACAGGTTTATTTGGGGAAAGACTTAAATTCTCTTATATATGAATATCAGTTTTCTTTCAGGGAAGGGCATGCTATTCAGGTCTTTTGTGTGCAATCCTTAGACTCACCTGGGTATGCCCTATAGTTCAAATACAGTGATCAAAACCTACCGGACAATGTCATCACTTTCATATCTGGAAATCCAACAGTGACTTTAGAGGATGTGTTATGAGAAGTGAAGGTAAGATTCGCAGTGTCTGCAAGAATTTCCTCTCAAGGGGTATTTGAGCTGATTATTGTTGGGGCCAAAGAAGCTCCCAAAACTCAAGGCCAAGTCTAGAATAGAAAACCACATTACTCACAGGAAACTGGTGTGACATAAGTGGACAAAGAAGCCATGAGTGAGAATCAAATTCCTCATTAAAGAATGACAAAGCTATAGAGGGCAGAGATGCCTATCAAAGGACGATGTCTTTCACAGAGAATAGAGGACTTGCAATGCCACTGCAGCCGACCCTATCCAGCACTCCATGGTGGGTGGAGTACTAGGAAAAAATTAAAATGTTAGCGAGGATTCAGAGATCTCTGGTTCCAAATGACTCCACATGTATTTTTTTCTCCTGCACTTTAAAGTTAAGAGACTAGGAAGTTCTGTTTGCACATGGAAATTGACTCTGTGAACTGTCTCCCTGGGCTACTAAAAGATTGAAAAATATATAGCCAGACATCTGACACAGGGTTTCATTGTATAATTGCCAGTAGTATTTAGGGGAAATTCTAACCGTAAAAGCCAATGAATTTTCTAGCAAGGGAAGAAAATACAAGGGATAACTTTAAGTTTTTGACAATAAACTAATTTTATGCCTGGAGCTGGAGGCTGAGAGATTATGCTGGTCTTAGAAAGTTCCCATTCTCTCATGGACTATCATTCTAAATTGTGAATGTATCATAGAATACAATTTTCCCATATGGAAACTAAGACAGTTTTCATAGTTGGGTTCTTAGACATTGCTTAAGCACATAAGTATTGTTTAGATTTGAAGATTTAGAGTGTCCACAAATCCTGATTGATCTCACTAAGACTTTAAAACAAGAGACAATGATACCAGTACTACACATGTCTCTACACTGGTCTCAATCTGCCTTCCCTCAGAGAAAAGATATTTAAAAATACTGATTTCATCTCATTTTCATACTGTCACTCATGATAGATACTGTTAATTTTTGCTGCTCTCTATGTATATGAGATTTCATCATTTATTCCATTAATCACCTGCATGATTTTTTATAAAACAAACAAAGCCAATTTTTATATGTTTTATCCTAAAATATAATTATTCCAGATATCCCACTGTTAGTGGCATTGAATCCTAATTACTTCCAAATGAACCCATTAGTCATAAATGCAGATCCTAAGCCACAGTTGTTTACAGTAAGAAGATGGAACAATGTTATAAATTTACCATCCACAATAAAACTCAATCTTATTAGTTCAGCTATTTAGCCCTTTCAAATCCTTTTTGTCCAGTATTATTAGCATATGATAAAGTTTCCACATTTTTATTTATCTAAAAATAAAAATATAAATTGTCCTTTACTGAAAATTGTATTCAGTACTGCATAGCTAAAAATAAATGTTCTCATAACACCAAGTAGACTGTTGGTGAAATGGCATCTTTGTTATGACCCACTAGAATGTAAATTATTTCAGCAAAGTGAACCAACAAATTATTTCTCAAATGACTTGTGATGTAATGGTAGGGATGGTGACCTACTAATCATTTATTGGATTTCTATACTCAATAAATAAAATTTGTTGTTGCAGACTGTTTTCCCATACTTTACAATATATTGATTTCAACATATTTATTCATATAACATTTGTTTTAAAGATTTTTTTTTCATTATGAAGACCAAGAAACTCTTTGCCTTTTCCTAACTAATATGCCAAAGAAATCAATAGTTTTAGACATTCAGTTCCTTTGGCCTGGTCTTTTCTTCTTCACTGAAAATAATTAAACTTTCAGCTTTCTATTTGCCTTGAACTCATCAACATGTGTAGTTCTGCTAATTCAGGGCACTTTTATCTTCCAATTGCTATTTTTATTTTCTTCTTTCCAAACATTTGTCACTCATTTTCAAACTTTGTATTCATTATGAAGATTACATTATCTACATATATCATCTAAATTATATTTCCTGATTTTGTCAAACCCATCAATAGCACATTTATCTAAATTTAATAATTTCCAGTATTTAATTGTGAAATCCAACTCCATAATTGGATTTCAGTGAATAGATGATCATGTATGCAACAATGGGCCAGATGACAATGTCGAAGCTCAGAATTC
>NC_067490.1:37779499-37846999 GCF_947179515.1 Apodemus sylvaticus | reverse complement strand
TAACACCAGTGAGAACTAGATGGCAACATCTAAACCCAATTCTCCTTTAACAGCATGTCCTGGATACCCCATCACAGCAGTAAAACAAGATTTGGATTTTAAATCGCTGGTCATGATGCTGGTACAGGAACACATGAAGGACATACTTAAAGAAATTCAGGAGAAAATGGATCAAAACCAAGTTTACCCAATATCTATCCACAAACCCAGCCCTAAAAAGGATAATAGGAGGACAACACCAATACAAGGAGGGAAACTTCACCCTGGAAAAAGCAAGATAGTAACCTTTCATCAAACCCAGAAGAAGTTAACCAATCAAATTTAAAAAATAACGTCAAAAATGATAGGAAGTAACAATCACTATTCCTTAATATCTCTTAACATCAATGGACTTAATGCCCCAATAAAAAGACACAGACTAACTGACTGGATACGTAAACAGGACTCTACATTTTGCTGCTTACAGGAAACACACCTCAGGTCAAAGACAAACACTACCTTAGAGTAAAAGGCTGGAAGACAATTTTACAAGCAAATGGTCTCAGGAAACAAGCTGGAGTAGCCATTTTAATATCAGATAAAATTGACTTTCAACCCAAAGTCATCAAAAGAGACTCTGAGGAACACTTCTTGCTGGTCAAAGGAAAAATACAACAAGAAGAACTTTCAATCCTGAACATCTATGCTCCACATGCAAGGGCACCCTCATTCATAAAAGAAACTTTATTAAAGCTCAAAGCACACATTGCACCTAACACAATAATTGTGGGTGACTTCAACACTGCACTTTCCTCAATGGACTGATCAGGAAAATAGAAACTACACAGGGACACAATGAAACTAATTGAAGCTTTGGACCAATTAGATTTAATATATATATAGAACATTCTATCCTAAAGCAAAAGAATATACCTTTTTCTCAGCACCTCATGGTACCTTCTCCAAAATCAACCATATAATTGGTCACAAGACAGACCTCAACAAATATAAGAAGATTGAACTAATCCCATGCCTCCTATCAGATCACTATGGAGTAAAAGTGGTCTTCAATAGCAACAAAAACAACAGAAAACCCACATACATGAGGAAAATGAACAATATTCTACTCAATGATACCTTGGTCAAGGAAGAAATAAAGAAAGAATTTAAAGACTTTTTAGAACATAATGAAAATGAAGACACAACATACCCAAATCTATGGGACACAATGAAAGCAGTGCTAAGAAGAAAACTCATAGCCCTGAGTGCCTCCAAAAAGAAAATAGAGAGAGCATACACTAACAGCTTAACAACACACCTGAAAGCCCTGGAACAAAAAGAAGCTATTTCACCCAGGAGGAGTAAAAGGCAGGAAATCATCAAACTCAGGGCCGAAATCAATCAAGTAGAAACAAAGAGAACCATACAAAGAATCAACAAAACCAGGAGCTGGTTCTTTGAGAAAATCAACAAGATAGATAAACCCTTAGCCAGACTAACCAAAGGGCACAGAGACAGTATCCAGATTAACAAACTTAGAAATGAAAAGGGAGATATAACAACAGAAACTGGCGAAATTCAAAAAATCATTAGATCGTACTACAAAAGCCTATACTCAATGTAACTGGAGAATCTGGAGGAAAGGGACAGTTTTCTAGACAGATATCCAACACCAAAACTAAATCAGGATCAACTAGATCAACTAAACAGTCCCATAACACCTGAAGAAATAAAAAGGGTCATAGAAAGTCTCCCAACCAAAAAAAGCACTGGACCAGATGGCTTCAGTGCAGAGTTCTATCAGACCTTCATAGAAGACCTAACACCAATACTCTTCAAACTATTCCACAAAATAGAAACAGGAGGAACTCTACCCAACTTGTTCTATGAAGCCACAATTACGGTGATACCAAAACCACACAAAGATGCAACAAAGAAAGAGAACTTCAGGCCAATTTCTCTTATGAATATTGATGCAAAAATACTGAATAAAATTCTTGCCAACTGAATCCAAGAACGCATCAAAACGATCATCCACCATGATAAAATAGGCTTCATCCCAGGGATGCAGGGATGTTTCAATATAAGGAAATCCATCAATGCAATCCACTACATTAACAAACTCAAATGCAGAAAAAGCATTTGACAAAATTCAACATCCTTTCATGCTAAAAGTATTGAAAAGAACAGGAATTCAAGGCCCATACCCAAACATCATTAAAACAATATACAGCAAACCGGTAGCCAACATCAAACCAAACGGAGAGAAACTTGAAGCAATCCCACTAAAATCAGGGTCTAGACAAGGCTGTCCTCTCTCTACATACCTTTTCCGTATAGTACTTAAAATTATAGCTAGAGCAATTAGACAACATAAGAAGGTCAAGGGGATACAAATTGGAAAGGAAGAAGTCAAATTATCACTATTTGCAGATGACATGATAGTCCACTTAAGTGACCCGAAAACCTCCACCAGAGAACTCCTACAGCTGATAAACAACATCAGCAAAGTGGCTTGTTATAAAATCAACTCAAGCAAATCAGTTGCCTTCCTATACTCAAAGGATAAGCAGGCTGAGAAAGAAGTTAGGGAAATGACACCCTTCAAAATAGCCACAAACAATATAAAGTATCTTGGTGTGACTCTAACCAAACAAGTGAAACATCTATATGACAAGAACTTTAGGTCTCTGAAGAAGGAAATCAAAGAAGACCTCAGAAAATGGAAAAATCTGCCATGCTCGTGGATCGGCAGGATTAATATAGTTAAAATGGCCATCGTGCCAAAAGCGATCTACAGATCCAATGCAATCCCCATCCAAATCCCAACTCAGTTCTTCACAGAGTTAGAAAAGGCAATTCTCAAATTCATCTGGAATAACAAAAAACCCAGGACAGCTAAAACTATTCCCAACAACAAAAGAAATTCTGGGGGAATCAGTATCCCTGACTTCAAGCAATACTACAGAGCAATAGTGTTAAAAACTGCATGGTATTGGCACAGTGACAGACAAGTGGACCAGTGGAATAAAATTGAAGATCCAGAAATGAATCCACACACCTATGGTCACCTGATATTCGACAAAGGAGCCAAAAACATCCAGTGGAAAAAAGATAGCCTTTTCAACAAATGGTACTGGATCAATTGGAGGTCACCATGCAAAGAATGCAAATTGATCCGTTCTTATCTCCATGTACTAAACTTCACTCCAAGTGGATCAAGGACCTCCATATAAAACCAGACACACTGAAACTAATAGAAAAGAAACTGGGGAAGACCCTTGAGGGCATGGGCACGGGGGAAAAGTTCCTGAACAGATCACCAATAGCTTATGCTCTAAGACCAAGAATTGACAAATGGGACCTCATAAAATTACAAAGTTTCTGTAAGGCAAAGGACACTGTTAAAAGGACAAAACGGCAACCATCAAATTGGGAAAGGATATTCACCAACCCTATGTCTGATAGAGGGCTAATATCCAATATATACAAAGAACTCAAGAAGTTAGACCCCAGGGAACCAAATAACCCTATTAAAAAATGGGGCACAGATCTAAACAAAGAATTTTCACCTGAAGAAATTCGGATGGCCAAGAGGCACCTTAAGAAGTGCTCAACATCATTAGTCATTAGGGAAATGCAGATCAAAACAACCCTGAGATTTCACCTTACACCAGTCAGAATGGCTAAGGTCAAAACTCAGGAGACAGCAGGTGTTGGCGAGGATGTGGAGAAAGAGGAACACTTCTCCACTGCTGGTGGGGCTGTAAGATGGTACAACCACTTTGGAAGTCAGTCTGGAGGTTCCTCAGAAAACTGGACATGACACTTCCGGAGGACCCTGTTATGCCTCTCCTGGGCATATACCCAAAGGATTCCCTGGCATGCAATAAAGACACATGCTCCATTATGTTCATAGCAGCCTTATTTATAATAGCCAGAAGCTGGAAAGAACCCAGATGCCCCTCAAAGGAGGAATGGATACAGAAAATGTGGTATATTTACACAATGGAATACTACTCAGCAATTAGAAACAATAAATTCACAAAATTTTTAGACAAATGGTTTGATCTGGAAAATATCATCCTAAGTGAGGTAACCCAATCACAAAAGAATACACATGGAATGCAATCTCTGATAAGTGGATATTAATTAGCCCAGAAGCCCTGAATACCCAAGGCACAAATCGCATAACAAATGACTCCCATGAAGAAGTATGGAGAGGGTCCTGATGCTGGAAAGGATTGATCTAGCATTGGAGGGGAATATAAGGACAGAGAAAAAGGAGGCAGGTGATTGGAGAATGGATGAAGAGAAGAAGGTTTATGGGACATATGGGGAGGGGGGATCTGGGAAAGGGGAAATCATTTGGAATGTAAACAAAGAATATAGAAAATAAAAATATTAAAAAAAAACCATAAAAACCCCAAACAAACAAACAAAAAAAAACCAAAAAAAGAAAGTATGTATTAAGTATTAAATAATAAATGGAATTAACCAGATACTTAACTTTTCCCATTATTTATTTATTTATTTATTCACTTTACATCCAGATCACAGCACCCCTCTCCTCCCAGTACTCCCCTCAAATAGCCCCTCCTTCCCCACTCCTCCCATTGACCTCTGAGAAGGGAGAGGACCCTTTGAGTGACAACCTACCCTGGTACCTAAAGCTAATGTAGGGCAAGGCACACTGTCTTCCACTGAGGCCCAACAAGGCAGCCCCATTAAGAGAACAGGATACACAGGTAGGCAACAGAGTCAGGGACAATTGTTGGGGCACCAACATGAATATCAAGCAGTACATTTGCTACATATTATCTGGAGAGTCTAGGTCCAGAGCTTGCATGCTTTTTGGTTGGTCATTCAATCTCTGGGAGCCCCCAAGGGTCAAGGTCATGCAATATAGTGCCCTCCATATGATTTTATCCACTCCATAAAATTTACACCTTAAAGTTCATATTGGCATATTATGATTTTGAAAACTATTTGGTGATATTCATTGTATTTCTCCAATGATGTAATCTGTTTTACAAAGAGTTTCAGCATCCTAAACTCAGAGCGCAGTGATTGGACAAACAGGCAACCATCAATAAGCCATTTAATTCAGCGTTGGAAAGGTAGCTGCAAATTACATGTGCCCTTCTGATACACACCTAATTCTACAAATTGAAATGTTCTTCACACCTCACCTTCTGTCTGCTGTCCCAAAATTGTGGTAGTATAAAGAAAAAATGCTTTCTCACTAACTGTCATCCCAAATTATTTTTCCAGTGTTTACTGCAATGGATGTTAGAAAAAAATATGGGGAGAGGGGATCCGGGAAAGGGGAAATCATTTGGAATGTAAACAAAGAATATAGAAAATAAAAATATTTAAGAAAAAAAGAAAGTCCTTGTAATTGTTATGAAGAAAAGACCAATAATTTTCTTAAAAAAGAAAGAAAAAATATATATTAAAGAGATGCAGAATTATTCTAAATTTCCTGTCCATTCAACTTATAAATATCACAACTATAGCTGCCTATTTATCTATAAAACCCCAAATAATTCTCATCCAGAAGCTATTCTTGTCACTTAAATCACAATGGCAGTTTAGATAGTTTTTACTATGAGCCCTCAAATCTCCCTAGAGATCCATATAATTGTTAAATCCTTTTATTGACATTGTATATTACATATGTACATATTACCCAAGTGAACAACTTCCTCAATATAATCTGATTATTTTCTCTTACTTTAAGTATATGCATGCACATCATATACATTCACATCATATACATCTACATCATCTACATATACATATACATCATATACACATTTATATATAGCACAAAAATACACATTAATATAAATTGTAGCCGATACTCCAATCTGAAATTACTTTAATCTGAAATTCATTTACTTTGTAACGGTCTAAAATGTAAGACAGGGCCATTTCCCCATGTCATGTCAGGCACAGCACACCTTACATTTAGTTCTAAACCCTCATTTGAGAGGAAACAAGTGGAGCGAAGTATTCTCAATAAATCTTGAAAATGAAATAAAAACTTCCTTTTAGTACAATGCCAAAGAGCTGTGACCTTTACCAATTGCAAACAAAACCAGTAAAATCATTAATACAGAAAAGCATTCTGTATCAGAAAGAGTGCATGGAAATTAGTGTTTCACTGGTTAGCTAGATCTGAAAAAAAAGAGGGAATTTGGAAAGATCAGAGTTTTTATATTTTCAAGTTTCTGCTAGAGTTTTTCAGCATTACTATAACTGACATTAATATTTATGATTTGGTAGTTTTTACAAATCATCTTCATTTAATTAAGCATCAGGCAATATGTGACTCATTTCTGAGTATGTGAATGGTTGCCCTAATATCCTTTGTCCTCAAGTGCAAATGGATACATCTCTAACAAGATGCTCGTAAATATTGAACCAGACATTTCCCTTCACATCACACTCAGGAAAATGAGGAAAGACAACTGAGGATCATAGCACCTGGGCTGCATCAAACAACCTCAGCTAAAAGTAAAACAAATAAAGGTTTTAAAAGTTTTTTAAAAGAAAGTTGGCCAATCATTGGTGTGTAGTATGGAGTCCAATAGAAGTACTGCAGTAATTTAATTTCTCATTTTGTCTTTGATTCATCTTTACCTTTATTGCTAAAATTATTTTGGTAGACGAGTTTTGACACTGAAAAGTCACAGTATTTTATTTTTCAATTAATTCTTCTATTTTATGTGTAGTGATTTGCCTGCATAAATGTCTCAGGTCATTTGGATGCAGTGCCCTTCGGGACCAGAAAGATGTCCTCATTTCTACTGGGATTAGAGTTACAAAGGATTGGGGGCCACCATGTGGCTTCTTGGGATTAATGTTGGATCTTCTGGAAGAGCTGTCAGATATCCTCATAACTTCAGCCATCATTCCAGCCTCAGGTCAAAGGTTAGGAAACAGAAGAGGTGGGGGAATTGGACTTAATCAGTGCCTGCTGACATTCTGATCAGCAGTGTGGTTTGGTTGTTTGCTCCCTTGCTTATTTTGCTCCTAAATTTTTTATGATTTTAAACCAGAATATTATTATTAGGCTAAACAGTTCAAATAGCTTGCTATTTTCTTAATTTTTATGCTACAGGTGTGTGTATGTGTGTGTGTGTGTGTGTGTGTGTGTGTGTGTGTGTGTGTGTGTATGGAAATATATTACATATGAAATCATCTGTACTTAACAATGTCCCAAACAATAAACTTCTTCATTGCCTTCTTTGGAAAAAAATGTTATGAAAATAAAGCAAATTGTAAAATTTTGCACCTTTGAGCAAGGATGAATCTGACCACATAACAGAACTGCAATGTGATCTGCTGTCCCAGGGCTGTGGGACCGCTTGTTTTATAGAGCAACAGCAATTGGCATGGTTAAAGGAACGGAGATATAAGAATGAAATGAAGCTGAGAAATAAAAGTAAACTTCAGTGTCATTGTGACTGCATTCCTGAATGCACCAATAGGGCTGGAGGGAATTTATGTAGGAGTGAAAAGTTGTGTGCTGGTAATTTCTATAAACCATTCTCAGGGCTGTGCTCACAAGCACGGATTTAAGGAGAATGATCAAGGACAATACTCAATGAAGTTGATTTAGGCTGCAGGTCAAGTAATGAAATTTGGATCATATGAAAAAAAATCTAGAAACACTGACAATTTATCATCTGAGGCATATAATGAAAGGAAGGGTGGGAGGGAAGAGAATGAAAACAGGAAGAAACAAAGGAGATCATTAATTTAACTGCTCCGTTTGAAGGCGAGAAATATATGGCAGGGTTTTTTTTTTTTCCTTTACTTTAGAAAATACAGCCATTGGCTGAGTTTCAGCTGCAGTATTACTTTAGGGGGAGGATTTTTTTTTTTTAATTTGTTTGGAACTTACTACCAAAGCACCTGCCCTGCCTGCCTTCTACAAAAGAATTGCACTCAGCTCTCATCTTCAACCTTTTCATGCATATTGGGTAAAAACCCATTGTTTCTTGCCTCTGGAGGATTGTGTGACATTAAAGCTCTGCCCTGTTCAGAAAACTCCTGTGAAGAGAGTCAAAGCCAACTGGAAGCTCTGAAGCGCCTGTTAATCACCACATCTGATGTGGAGCCCTGTTTACAGACGACTCCTGGTGTACTTTTTGCAGATTGAGTGGAAGCTCCAGGCATGGTGGACAAAAAAGCCATCACCCTCATTCACAGAGAATCCGCTAACGACCGACGAAGCAAGCACAGTTTGCCAGATTTTAATTGTACATATGGTCTCTCTGCAACCTACAAAAAACAAGCCTGCTTTATTGACGGAATTGAAAAAGAACTCAATTCTTTTATCACAGTTCCTGTTCTGTTGCCTTTTCATCCAACAACTTTGGATTTTGTCTTTGTACCTAAACACCAACAGTTCTAGAAATTGACTAAGAAATCTTACAACACATGTATTTATTTGGGTTTTTGTTATTTATTTATTTGCTTGTTTGTTTTTTCAAGACAGGGTTTCTCTGTGTAGCCCAGGCTGGTCTCAAACTCAGAAATCCACCTGCCTCTGCCTCCCAAGTGCTGGGACTAAAGGCGTGCACCACCACTGCCCGGCGTTATTTATTTTTTGAATAATATTTTCTTTAATGATTTGGAGAATTAATACAATGAATTCTTAATAGATCTAACTCCCCTTTCCCCCAATTCTTCCCATAATAATCTACTCTACACTCCCCTTCCTACTGAAGTTTAAGCAAACCTTCCCTCCCAAATTGAGTCCAGTTTGTGTTAAAACAACTAATTTTGGGAATAGACTATGCCCTGATACATAGTTGACATACCAGGAATGTCATTAAAACAAAACTGTTTCTCTCCCATCTGCTATCAAGTGTAACAGTCCCTCAAATAGTGGTAGAATTTTATGAGTGATTATGATTTTGTCTGCCCTAAGCTTTTGCAGGTCTTTTGTTGTTCCAATCATTTTGAGTTATATGTACAACTGTCATATTATAGCTTGTAAATTCATTATTTAATGTTTTCCATTACTTCTGAATCATACAATCTTTCTGCTACCTCTTCTAAGAAAACCTCTTAGTCTTGGTGAAAGGGGAGTGGAATATGTGTCCCATTTAAGACTAAACACTCCATGGTCTCTTACCTTTTCCACAATGATGAGTTAAAGATATTAATATTAATTAACATAGACTGAAAGGGAAAGTTTCTTTGATAAAGATTGAGAGGTGCTTTGATCTAAGAGTATAACAATATTATTGGGAGTCATTATAAAATACCATAATCCACTGGCAAAATTATAGTATTCACTTCTTAATTAGGGTCTGTCATCTATCTAGGCACAGGTTCTGGGCACTTTAACTGTACTGGGTATGGATTCCAACCCATAGAGTAAGCCAATCAAAAAGTGGTTTGTTGCTCTTATAACATTGCTACCACTATTGAACCAGTGTCATGCCAATCACTGCAGTTTGAAGGGTTCATAGATAAGTGAAACTGATGATTACTTTTCTTCTCCAGTAGCATGCATAGCGTGTCTAGAATCAAGAAACCTAACCGGTAGAGATGCAACTTCCAGATGATTCTCAAATTTGATATACTGTGGCTAAAGTATATAGTGTCATCAGAAAGAGAGTCTTACTGTCAAATTAGTTTGTTATGCTTGAGGGTCTATGTAACCCCATTATCTAACAATTTAAAAAGATGTAATTAGTTACAGGTACTAAGGTTTCTATTTGTTAACATGAGTTGTTTACTTGTGATTTGACCCCACATGTAGGGTAGCTAACTCCATTACACCTCTTTTAATAGATGTTTATTTGTAAATTTTAGAAAGTTTTCCTAGTTGTAGATTTCCATATAGCTTTTTCAAAAGGCCTTTAGTGTTAGTTGTCTCTTATACAATGGAACACATATAGGGAACATGAGAGTGAATTAGGAAATCTGAGACCTAGTATAAAGAGAGGGCTGTCCAAGAACTGTCTGCTTCATAATATGAGGTAGCCACATAACACTTGAGTTCTTATATTGGCGCCCCTTAATGATAAGATATAACCTGTAAACCAAATAAATATTCTTCTCTCTTAGACTTTTTGGTTATGTACCACAAGAACAAAGAGGGAAAATATAACAAACAGATAAAGAAAATGTGGTACATATGGACTATGGAATTGTATTCAGATATAAAAACAAAAACACCACACATGCACACTGAAATTTGTAGGGAAAAGGATGGACCAAAAGGTCATGATAAGTGAAATAAGACAGGCAGGAAGACAAATCTTAAATGTTTTTTTCATGTGTTAATTAAATTTAAGTGTATGTATGTGCACATACAAAGGTATATGAAAAGAAGGGAACTATAGGAGGTGGGGAAGGAAAGGCAGGGTAATAGAAAGATGTGAAAATTAAGTGAGTGGATAAGAATGGCTCTTGTATGCTCATATGTCTTAGTCCCAATTGATTGGAGGAAAGGATTAGAGGTGTGGCCTTGTTAGAAATTCGTCACTGGGACTGGCTTTGAGATTTAAGTCTTGTACTAGTCCCAATTCTCTCTCTCTCTCTCTCTCTCTCTCTCTCTCTCTCTCTCTCTCTCTCTCTCTCTGTGTGTGTGTGTGTGTGTGTGTGTACATGTGTGCATGTTCTATAGTAGATTCTAACCCACTAGAATTATAAGCCTAATTAAAAGATTTCCCTTTTATTTTTGAAATTATTTAATGTCATCATTTTCCCTTTAATTTCTCCCTCAAAACCCTCCCATAAAACCCTCCTACTCTCCTCCAAATTCATGACATCTTTTGCACGTCTTGTTAGTACATGCATATATGTATGCATATGTGTGGGAAATAGAATGATGCCAGGAAGTTTGGTAAGGTAGAGCAGGCCAAGACACAGAGATTTTGGTGGGCACTCACCTGAAGTTTAGGTGACTCCCAGGTCCCTTTCAGACTCCTTACTTGGAGCATGTGCCATGATGCTTACATAAAAGACATAACCACATGTCACATGGGCTCAAGACAGAGGTGCCCATGCTAATGAGCTACCTAGTGGCCTGGAGGGCATAGCCAGTAAACTTTCCTTCCAGACATTCCCTCCTGCAAAATGTATTTAATCTCAGGCCCACCCTGAGAAATGGAATATGGTTTTACACATCTACTTTCCTTCATGACAGTAAATGCCTCAGAACTATGGACTATCTCTTTTCATTGAGATTCATCATGGGAAGCCATGGAGAAGGCCCTTGCCTCTAGAGCCACAGTCTAATCTCCCATAGAAGACCTCTCTACACTCAAAGTCACAACTGCCACCAAACTTAGCCTTACTGCCGAGCCAAGGACAATCCCAGAGAGACCAGCCTGAGCTCCCCTCCCCACAACCATCCTGGGCTAGATGCAGCCCACAAGCCTCCCAACTCTACCCCCAGCTCTCCTGCAGCTCCCAGCAGAGCCTGAATGTCCAAGAGCCTGAGAAACAGACACTGGTGACTCAGCACTTCCCTACAACCCAGCACCTTCCCAGCACTGTGTGGGACAAGCACAGTCAAACTCCGTGTTCTGCCTCCCCATAGGGCTGTGCATTATGACAGAGCAGATGTGGGCCTACAACTCAACACATATGTACACATTACTGTTCAGGGAACATTGCAGAAGAAACAGTGAAAAAGTATTTAAGAGCTAGAGGATCAGTGAGTTTTCTGTGAGACTGTGTCTCCTAAGAATATTGGATGCTATCCCCATTAAAGTCTTATCAACATGAATGGCCAAATGTGAGCGGAGAAGAGACAACAATGGCCATGCCAAAGTGGAAGAAGAAAACCCATGTGGAGTCAACCTTATATGAAGAACTCTAGGCAACTGTAGAAAGTAGGGTGTGAGAAAGATGCTGTTTCCCAGAAGAGTACACTAATTAAGTGAAGAAAGCACCTTTAATAAAATACAAAAATCCTCCATAATAAAAGTCCTGGAGAGAAGCCCCTGCAACCCAAAGACTGTTCTAGCTAAGAGAACAAGTAGTCAGATAGCATACCACACCTCTCAGGCTCATCCCAGCTCTGTAACAGAAAACATGCTGGACTCTCCCATTTCTCTCTGGCCCTATCCCCAAGGGATCTCAAAGATCTTCTCCAGTGACCTCCTTTCCAGAATTCATTTCATTATCCAAGCCTCCAATATCAGTAAGTTTCACTAGGAACATTCCAACTGAGCAGTCCAGACAAATATATAAGTCAACTGAAGAACTTCACTTCTCACCTCTCCTTTCTACATCCAATCTCCCAGTCCCATCCCTAGTGGTACAACAGAGCACCAGATGCATCCTTCCTACCCACCCTGCCTTTATCTCCTGTGAGTCCCACAGAATATCATCTCCTAACATTCTTTCCCCAACTTGTCATTTTTCTCAGCCCCCCCAACTACTGCAGGCACCCCTGCCAATCTATAGTCCATGCCTGCCAAATACCCAGGTAAGCTACCTGCAAATCATCTTTTCTTCCTCTGTTATCCTAGGTTCAATTGCCCAATTTCATCCCCAACTCTACCTCAGAACAACTGTCATAACCATGCCTGCCACCCTGTTCCATCTGCTGTGGATTCCACAGGTCTTTCTGTTTCTAACCTCCTCATTCCTACTTCTTGCTTTGTCACCGCCATCAACCCAAGCAAATATCTCTACTAACCAAAGGGCAACAAGTAGAATGAGGGCAGATCTACACCTACCCTTCTGTTCCTTCAGATCCACTCCACCAGTCTCATCCACAGATTTGCAACAGAAAACCCTCTGTGACTCTCCTTTACTCTCTGACCTTATCTCCAATGGCTCACAAACATCTTCTCTCATACTTTCTTCTCCCAACTCATTCCAGTAGCCCAGCTTCTAACACCCACAGATACCTCCTATAAAAATACCAGTTGTACAAGCCAGAGAAGCAGATAAACTAAATGAAGAACTTCATTATCCCCTGCTCCTCTCCAAACCCAATCCCCCAGTCTCATCACAGTCTCTGCAGCAGAACACCTGCTGCAGCCTTCCTTCCCCTCTTCTTATAATATCTGCTGTGGATCCTACAGACAATACCCTTCTAACCTCCCTCTTCCTACTTGATGATTTATGGCTGCTTAGTCACAGACAACTCCTACCAAGAAAGTGAATAGACTTTTAATCTTCCCCCCTCTTCTGTTCTTCTAGATCCAATATCCCAGTCTCATTCCCAGAACTATAGAAGACCCTACAAGCTGATATTTCCTCAGTTTCTCCCTACTTCAAAGAGATTAAATAAGCAGATCCTGGTTGAATACTGTTTTCCTTCCTGTAAACTCCTTCATATCTAGTCTATCTCCATTCCTAATATCAGCTCCCAATGCCTATAAACACGTTTTACCCTAAACTCCCTGGGGTCATACTATCAGGTCCAAAGAAAACGTCCTACCAGGAAACACATAGCTATCACACGCTCCAAAAATCCAGAGAAGAAACAGAAACACAGGTACAAAACACCCACCCAATGATGACAAATTCAGAAACCAGCACCTAGACCTATAATCATCCCAATCTCAGATGTTAGGGTAAAAACACAATCAATAACAGCCAGGGATATGTTTTCAGTAGAGCTCAACTATCCTACCACACAAAGCACTGAAAATTCTAACATTGTTAAAGCACAAGAAAAAGACCTTAAAACAGCCTGTGTGAAGATTGTAAAGATCCTTAAAGAGGAAATGAATAAATCCTTAAAGAAATTTCTTGAAAGGACAAACAATTATATAAAATGAATAAACATTTTCAAGAAATCCAGAAAAATACAAAGAACGAAGGAAACTAATGAAACTGTACAAAACTTGAAGTTGGAGAGAGAACCAACAAATATAAGCCAAAGTAAGGAAATTCTTTTTTTTTATTCGATATATTTTTTATTTACATTTCAAATGGTTTCCCCTTTCCTGTCTCTCCACTCCCTGAAAGTTCTATAAGCCCTCTTCCTTCCACCTGTTCCCTCAACCACCGCTTCCCACTTCCCTGTTCTGGTATTGCCCTATACTGCTCTACTGAGCCTTTCCAGAACCAGAGGCCACTCCTCCATTCTTCTTGGACATCATTTGACATGTGGGTTATGTCTTGGGTATTCCAAGTTTCTAGGCTAACATCCGCTTATCAGTGAGTACATACCATGATTGATCTTTTGAGACTGGGTTACCTCACTTAGTATGATGTTCTCCAGCTCCATCCATTTGTCTAAGAATTTCATGAATTCATTGTTTCTAATGGCTGAATAGTACTCCATTGTGTAGATATACCACATTTTTGGTATCCATTCCTCCATTGAGGGACACCTGGGTTCTTTCCAGCTTCTGGTTATTATAAATAGGTACTCCATTGTGTAGATATACCACATTTTTTGTATCCATTCCTCCATTGAGGGACAACTGGGTTCTTTCCAGCTTCTGGTTATTATAAATAGGGTTGCTATGAACATAGTGGAGAATGTATCCTTATTAAATGTTGGGGAATCCTCTGGGTATATGCCCAGGAATGGTATAGCAGGAAATTCTGAAAATTAAAAATTTGGGATTCAAACAGAAACTACAGAGTCAAGTGTCACCATCAGGGTACAAGAAATTGAAAAGAATCTCAAGCATTGAAGATATTATAGAAGAAATAGATGCAAGATATCTCCTGTTCATTCACATTGAGGCAGTGAGAGGCCAGTGATTGGAGGGCAGAGAGAAGGAGGAGCTAAGAGAAGGAGGGGTGGAGAGAGAGGGAGTGAGAGGCCAGTGATTGGAGGGAAGAGAGGAGGAGGAGCTAAGAGAAGGAGGGGCGGAGAGAAAGGGAGCCTGGGAGCTGCATGAGGGAGTCGAGGAGGAGACTTGCAGATCCAGGTGGCATCAGATGTGTTTCTGGTGTGCTGAGAGGTTAGAAATATTGGGATAAAACTTTATCATTGTAATTTGGCATTATGTAATTGGGAGTTTTCTATACATAAATATATTTGGTTAACTATTCAAGTTTAAGAGTCATGCTTTGCCAGATACTTGTAGTAGTGAGTGTTGGGCAGGAAAGAGAGACCTGCCCGCTCATGGCGCAGAGGCCTGGTGGGGTGGTACTATATTTTAACCATTTCCCAGTACATATATCAATCAAAGAAACTGTTAAATCTAAACAAACTCCCAACACAAAACGTCCAGGAAATCTGGGACATTCTATAAAGAGCAAATCTAAGAACAGTATATGTAGAGAAAGGAGAAAAAAAGAGATCAATGGCTCAGAAACTGTATTCAAGAAAATCACAGAAGAAAAATGTTCTAACCTAAAAAAGATGTCTATAAAGGCATAAAAAACACCAAAGAGATTGTACCAGAAAAGAAAGTCTCCTCACCACATGATAATCAGAACAATAAAAGTACAGAACAAATTAAATCTATAAATTTAGAAATACAGCTTTTATTGACATTGAAACTAACCTTGGAACAACCATTGAAAATTTGTAAAGTCATTATTGAAAGATATTAAAGTAATATCTATATACCTGGTTTTAGTTTATATATTCTCTATTATAAGATCAAATATTTAATGCTGATTATCTTATCTTCTAAAAAATAAATGTGAGGACTTGTAAATAAAACATTTCAGCCTTAATATTTTCAACACAGTTTATTTAAACAACAACTTTTAAGGTGGAAACTGAAGTGGAAATTTCTGAATATGCCAAGTGATATATAGACTCACTGATTTTTTGCTAAGACAGAATCAAATGGTGTTTTGCTGAGACAAGACCTGTGGGAGGACATGGTATATTTGGAGAAAGTAAAATTGGACTCAATAACAGTGACCGCATGCTTGAGTAGGTACATCTGCAACACTTGGTTGGTCTCACGTCTTTATCTTTACTCATCTTCACTTCATTAAGAAACATACAGCAGAGAACTTTTCATGGCATCCCTGCTGGTACTGGTCCTGGTCCGTCCTGCTGTCTCCTGCCATTTTGATGGAGGCCTGGTGGTTTCTCTGGATTGTGCTACTATTGATTTGTGTTTACTATCCTGACACTACTGAACTTGACTGCTGGTATTCTGACAAATGAAGATTGGAATCATTCCAAGGAAGTACTTCTAAACAGGTCCACATTCCTTTATCTCTTATTTACCATCTTTTCTCCCCTACCATTGGACAATGGGCTAGAAGTGGGGATGGGGGGTGTTGAAGAGAACCCTTATTAAAATGAGGTTTTAAAAATCTAAGCCTACAGGAAACATTAATCTGGGAAAGTAACAACTGTCAAAATAAAATCTTCAAACAAAATCTAGCATCTAGCTAAATTCAATCTAAGAAAGCTAATAAGTGTTCTATGTAGAGATAGGCCGGAATATGACAATTCAAAGAAATTTAATACCAGATGATACATCATCACGCAAAACTTCTGAAATAGTGTTTCTAGAGCTCCCACATTCAGCTATATATGTACTTTTTTTGAGAATTTTGTTGGTACTGAGTATATTATTTCTGCTCAGACCTCTTCTCCACACCCTTATTGAAACAATTACTTTCAAATACATGATAACAGAAACCATGACCTCTGACTCATATAAACTTTCCTTCCCATCTTTGTTGACATTCCAAGTGACCTTAGGTGTGTGAAATTATTGTAGATATATTAATTGGGATTTAGCACTCCACAGCTATTTTCTACATCTTGAGAACTCTTGGGTTTCTATAATGGTATCTGGTTCCTGAGATGAGAAGCTTCATTGATGAAACATTACAAAGATTTTTGTCTGTATTATGTTAAGTTAAAGGAAACACCAACAAAGCAAGCAGGTAAAAAACTGAAGCCTGTGGAGTAGGAGGGGTTCTTTCTAGCCATACATCTGATGGAAGGTTAATATCAAGAATGAACAAATAACTCAGAAAACAGGAATCAAGAAAACATCCAGTGGAAAAAAGATAGCCTTTTCTTTTCTTTTCTTTTCTTTTTTTAATTCGATATAATTTATTTACATTTCAAATGATTTCCCCTTTTCTAGCCCCCCCACTCCCCGAAAGTCCCGTAAGCCCCCTTCTCTTCCCCTGTCCTCCCTCCCACCCCTCCCCACTTCCCCGTTCTGGTTTTGCCGAATACTGTTTCAATGAGTCTTTCCAGAACCAGGGGCCACTCCTCCTTTCTTCTTGTACCTCATTTGATGTGTGGATTATGTTTTGGGTATTCCAGTTTTCTAGGTTAATATCCACTTATTAGTGAGTGCATACCATGATTCACTTTTTGAGTTTGGGTTACCTCACTTAGTATGATATTCTCTAGCTCCATCCATTTGCCTAAGAATTTCATGAATTCATTGTTTCTAATGGCTGAATAGTACTCCATTGTGTAGATATACCACATTTTTTGCATCCACTCTTCTGTTGAGGGATACCTGGGTTCTTTCCAGCATCTGGCAATTATAAATAGGGCTGCTATGAACATAATAGAACATGTATCCTTATTACATGGTGGGGAGTCTTCTGGGTATATGCCCAGGAGTGGTATAGCAGGATCTTCTGGAAGTGAGGTGCCCAGTTTTCGAAGGAACCGCCAGACTGCTTTCCAGAGTGGTTGTACCAATTTGCAACCCCACCAGCAGTGGAGGAGTGTTCCTCTTTCTCCACACCCTCTCCAACACCTGCTGTCTCCTGAATTTTTAATCTTAGCCATTCTGACTGGTGTAAGATGAAATCTTAGGGTTGTTTTGATTTGCATTTCCCTAATGACTAATGAAGTTGAACATTTTTTAAGATGCTTCTCCGCCATCCGAAGTTCTTCAGGTGTGAATTCTTTGTTTAACTCTGTACCCCATTTTTTAATAGGGTTGTTTGGTTTTCTGGAGTCTAACTTCTTGAGTTCTTTATATATATTGGATATTAGCCCTCTATCTGATGTAGGATTGGTGAAGATCTTTTCCCAATTTGTTGGTTGCCGATTTGTCCTCTTGATGGTGTCCTTTGCCTTACAGAAACTTTGTAATTTTATGAGGTCCCATTTGTCAATTCTTGCTCTTAGAGCATACGCTATTGGTGTTCTGTTCAGAAACTTTCTCCCTGTACCGATGTCCTCAAGGGTCTTCCCCAGTTTCTTTTCTATTAGCTTCAGAGTGTCTGGCTTTATGTGGAGGTCCTTGATCCATTTGGATTTGAGCTTAGTACAAGGAGACAAGGATGGATCAATTCGCATTCTTCTGCATGCTGACCTCCAGTTGAACCAGCACCATTTGTTGAAAAGGCTATCTTTTTTCCATTGGATGTTTTCAGCCTCTTTGTCGAGGATCAAGTGGCCATAGGTGTGTGGGTTCATTTCTGGATCTTCAATCCTGTTCCATTGATCCTCCTGCCTGTCACTGTACCAATACCATGCAGTTTTTAACACTATTGCTCTGTAGTATTGCTTGAGGTCAGGGATACTGATTCCCCCAGATTTTCTTTTGTTGCTGAGAATAGTTTTAGCTATCCTGGGTTTTTTGTTGTTCCAGATGAATTTGATAATTGCTCTTTCTAACTCTGTGAAGAATTGAGTTGGGATTTTGATGGGTATTGCATTGAATCTGTATATTGCTTTAGGCAAAATGGCCATTTTAACTATATTGATTCTACCGATCCATGAGCAAGGGAGGTTTTCCCATTTTTTGAGGTCTTCTTCCATTTCCTTCTTCAGAGTCTTGAAGTTCTTGTCATACAGATCTTTCACATGTTTGGTAAGAGTCACCCCAAGATACTTTATACTGTTTGTGGCTATTGTGAAGGGGGTCATTTCCCTAATTTCTTTCTCAGCCTGCTTATCCTTTGAGTATAGGAAGGCCACTGATTTGCTTGAGTTGATTTTATAACCTGCCACTTTGCTGAAGTTGTTTATCAGCTGTAGGAGCTCTCTAGTGGAGTTCTTTGGGTCACTTAGGTAGACGATCATGTCGTCTGCAAATAATGATAGTTTGACTTCTTCCTTTCCAATTTGTATCCCTTTGACCTCCTTATGTTTTCGAATTGCCTGAGCTAGTACCTCAAGTACAATATTGAAAAGATAAGGAGAAAGGGGGCAGCCTTGTCTGGTCCCTGATTTCAGTGGGATTGCTTCAAGTTTCTCTCCATTTAGTTTGATGCTGGCTACTGGTTTGCTGTATATTGCTTTTACTATGTTTAGGTATGGGCCTTGAATTCCTGTTCTCTCCAAGACTTTAAGCATGAAAGGATGCTGAATTTTGTCAAATGCTTTTTCAGCATCCAATGAAATGACCATGTGGTTTTGTTCTTTGAGTTTGTTTATGTAGTGGATTGTATTGATGGATTTCCGTATATTGAACCAACCCTGCATTCCCGGGATAAAGCCTACTTGATCGTGGTGGATGATCGTTTTGATGTGTTCTTGGATTCGGTTGGCAAGAATTTTATTGAGTATTTTTGCATCGATGTTCATAAGGGAAATTGGTCTGAAGTTCTCTTTTTTTGTTGGATCTTTTTGTGGCTTTGGTATCAGCGTAATTGTGGCTTCGTAGAAGGAATTAGGAAGTGTTCCTTCTGTTTCTATTTTGTGGAATAGTTTGAAGAGTATTGGTGTTAACTCTTCTTTGAAGGTCTGGTAGAATTCTGCACTGAAGCCATCTGGTCCTGTGCTTTTTTTGGTTGGAAGACTTTCTATGACTCCTTCTATTTCTTTAGGCATTATGGGACTGTTTAGATGGTCTAGTTGGTCCTGATTTAATTTTGGTATTTGGTATCTGTCAAGGAAATTGTCCATTTCCTGCAGATTCTCCAGTTGTGTTGAGTACAGGCTCTTGTAGTAGGATCTGATGATTTTTTGGATTTCCTCAGTTTCCGTTGTTATATCTCCCATATGGTGCTGGTCCAACTGGAGGTCAGCATGCAGGAGAATGCAAATTGATCCATTCTTATCTCCTTGTACTAAGCTCAACTTCAAGTGGATCAAGGACCTCCACATAAAACCAGACACACTGGAACTAATAGAAAAGAAACTGGGGAAAACCCTTGAGGACATGGGCATAGGGGAAAAGTTCCTGAATAGAACACCAATAGCTTATGCTCTAAGATCAAGGATTGACAAATGGGATCTCATAAAATTACAGTTTCTGTAAGGCAAAGGACACTGCCAAAAGGACAAAATGACAACCAAGAAATTGGGAAAAGATCTTCACCAATCCTACATCCAATAGAGGGCTAATATCCAATATATACAAAAAACTCAAGAGGTTAGACCCCAGGGAACCAAATAACCCTATTTAAAAATGGGGTACAGAGCTAAATAAAGAATTTTCACCTGAAGAAATTCAGATGGCTGAGAAGCACCTTAAATGCTCAACATCATTAGTCATTAGGGAAATGCAAATCAAAACAACCCTGAGATTTCACCTCACACCAGTCAGAATGGCTAAGGTTAAAAACTCAGGAGACAGCAGGTGTTGGTGAAGATGTGGAGAAAGAGGAACACTCCTTCACTGCTGGTGGGAATGTAAGATGGTACAACCACTATGGAAATCAGTCTGGCGGTTCATAAGAAAACTGGACATGACACTTCCAGAGGTCCCTGCTATACCTCTCCTGGGCATGTACCCAGAGGATTCCCCAGTATGCAATAAGGACACATGCTCCACTATGTTCATAGTAGCCTTATTTATAATAGCCAGAAGCTGGAAAGAACCCAGATATCCCTCAATGGAGGAATGGATACAGAAAATGTGGTATGGTAAACACAATGGAGTACTATTCAGCAATTAAAAACAATGAATTCATGAATTTTTTAGGCAAATGGTTGGAACTGGAAAATATCATCTAAGTGAGGTAACACAAACACAAAGGAATACACATGGAATGCAATCATTGATAAGTGGATATTAATTAGCCCTGAAGCTCGAATACTGAAGATACAATTAGCATATCAAATGATTCCCATGAAGAAGGAAGAAGAGGGCCCTAATCCTGGAAAGGCTTGATCCAGCATTGTAGGGGAGTACCAGGACAGAGAAAAGGGAGTGGGAAAGATAGGAGAATGGATGGAGAGAAGAGGACTTATGGGACATATGGGGTGGGACTGGGAAAGGGGAAAGCTTTTGAAATGTAAACAAAGAATATAGAAAATTTAAAAAAAAATGAAAAGAAAAAGAAAGCCAATGACTCAATTACAAAATGGGCTAGAGATCAGAACAGAAAGTTCTCAAAAGTAGGAATAAACTTGACAAAGAAATGTCTTTAAAGGTGTCCCAATCCTTAACAATTAGGGAAATGCAAAAACTTATTGAGATTGCAGTATCCCAGGCAGAAGAGCAAGAAAACAACAACAACAACAATTTTTAGTGAGGATGAGAGGACTGGGAACTGCAAACTAGTGGAGCAACTCTGGAAATATGCCTAGAGATTGTCAAAAAGCTCAAAATAGATCAACCATTGGACTCTATTATAGCATATATGCAAATGCTAAACTTCTATTTTGCTTATAAATACTCAGGCATGTTCATTGTTGCCCTATTAACAAACACTAAGAAATGATAATGACCAATATGCATTTCTTTTCTTTTTAATATTTTTATTTTCTATATTCTTTGTTTACATTCCAAATGATTTCCCTTTTCCTGGCTCCCCCTCCCCATATGTACCATAAACCTTCTCTCCATCCCTTCTCCAATCACCTCCCTCCTTTTTCCCTGTCCTTATATTCCCTTCCCATGCTAGATCAATCCTTTTCAGGATCAGGACCCTCTCCATACTTTTTCATGGGAGTCATTTGTTATGCAATTTGTGCCTTGGGTATTCAGAGCTTCTGGGCTAATTAATATCCACTTATCAGAGATTGCATTCCATGTGTATTCTTTTGTGATTGGGTTACCTCACTTAGGATGATATTTTCCAGATCAAACCATTTGCCTAAAAATTTTGTGAATTCATTGTTTCTAATTGCTGAGTAGTATTCCATTGTGTAAATATATTTTCTGTATCCATTCCTCCTTTGAGGGGCATCTGGGTTCTTTCCAGCTTCTGGCTATTATAAATAAGGCTGCTATGAGCATAATGGAGCATGTGTCTTTATTGCATGCCGGGGAATCCTTTGGGTATATGCCCAGGAGAGGAATAGCAGGGTCCTCTAGAAGTCTCATGTCCAGTTTTCTGAGGAACCTCCAGACTGATTTCCACAGTGGTTGTACCATCTTACAGCCCCACCAGTAGTGGAGGAGTGTTCCTCTTTCTCCACATCCTCGCCAACAACTGCTGTCTCCTGAGTTTTTGACCTTAGCCATTCTGACTGGTGTAAGGTGAAATCTCAGGGTTGTTTTGATCTGCATTTCCCTAATGACTAATGATGTTGAGCACTTCTTAAGGTGCCTCTCGGCCACCCAAATTTCTTCAGGTGAAAATTCTTTGTTAAAATCTGTACCCCATTTTTCATAGGGTTTGAATGGTTGATAAAATAGTGTAAATATGCACTATGAAATTGCCTTGAGCTATGCAATGGAACTAGAAACTATTATACTGACTATGATAATCGGGACCCAGAAAGACAAATACCACATGTTCTCTCTTATTTCTGTATCCTAGATTTGAATCTTTAGATGTGAGTAAATAATTTGGAGTAATATACCTGTCTTAAATCACATCTTTTAAATAATAGGAATAAAATTTTTTGTCAAGAAGCAGGTTTTGTTCTTCCTATAAGGTAATATGCTAAAAATGGAAAATCAAATATGCTGACTAAATTGTTTTGTTTTGTTTTGTTTTCTACCAGTATAGCCATTCCCTTGCTGGTAGCAGAATTCATTGACCGACTCCCAACTAGGAATATATATGTGTCTAGGACCATTGGTACTCACATGAATATATTACTCCAAGCAGTGTAATGTAGTTTCCTTTGAAAATACACAACTACAGTCTACCTAAGCATTAAGTAGTATACTGAGAGTTTCTCTGCAAACACAAAAATTTAATGTTTTCTTGTATCACAATTAGACTTGTTCATGGGTTCTCTAAACCTAACACTGAGTGTTATTGACAGATTTGGTGAAGTAAAAATTTAAAGTCAAAAGTCTAGGGGTAAAATAACTGCAAATTTACTTAAAACTAAACCAGCATTATTGTTCATGAATTTGTAGAAACAAATACCACAAATGTATACATTTTTTTAAGTTTACCTGCATTAATTGATCTCAATTGTTTTCATAGCAACATGGGCCCATAGGTTGAACACAACTCTTTTTATTTAAAGCTGAAAAAAAATGTGAAGCTACATCAACACTCACATGAATATGAAGACAAAGTATTAAAATTCATGAATTTCCGTCAAATGGATTGATGCAAGCTCTGGTTGCTTGAAATCCTTGACATCAGAAGCCAGGAAACATGAAAACAGCTTGAGAAACCATTTCCCTTGTGATTTTATATTTCCAAATATCAAATCAGTTTCCCTTCTTAGCGGGACCCACCTGCAGATTCTCATTTTGTAACCTTCAGTCAAAGCTTCTTCAAGTACAACAGATCTCTTTGTTTTCCTCTCACTGCCCTCTCAGCATGCATGTTTCTTGGGGTACAAAAGAATACTCTGAACTCTGATTGCATTTTCCTTGCCTAAGCCGTGTCCCATCCTGTCACTTGACTTCAGTTGCAACAAAACAAGCTTGACTACATTTGTATTCAGACTCAGCAAAAACATTCCTCTAAATTATTGTCTCAGGGACCATGCAAGCAGCTCTGACTGGCTGCTAAAGGAGGGTTGTCTTCATGCAATTTGTGAATGAGCTAGAAGATATACAAGCCTGCAAGAATTCAGACAAACCCTTAGCTAAAGATCTAACAAAACTTGACTACAATTGTTAGAAATTTAATCTGTAGCACTTCTGAAGTTTTGCAAATTAAATAGGACAGGTAATTTTTTTTTCTATTTATAAATTTAAAAACACAAGTAAATACTTTGAAATAGTGGGTTCTGCCACACAGATTTTCTCAGAGTCATCCATCATCATGAGCTCTTTTAGTAAAGGTTTTGTAACATGTGATTGTTCTTAAATACAGTTTGAAAAGAGTCATAAAAACTATTTTTGAGATCAAATACTGCATCTTCTGTGAGTCCTATGAAACGTTCAGCAACTGGGGGGGGGGACACAAAACACATTTAATTATAATCTCAAGAACAATTATGTGCAGCTAAGGGACATGGGAAGGTCAAAAGTCCAAAGACCCACCTTTATGCCATATATCTAATAAACCTGCTCCAGAGCTGAAATTCCATCTTATTTAAATAAGTTATAACAAGAAAACACAGTGGTTTTCAAACTATTCTATATAATCTATCTTGGATAGAGGTTTTTGGTTTTTGGTTTTTGGTTTTTTTGTTTTGGTTGCTTGTTTTGTTTTGTTTTCTCTTTAACCTTTAACTTTTCCTGTGGTACAAACACTCATTCTCAAGTATAGACCATTGTTCAATAGAAATTTGTTGATAATATATATGTTTTATCTCTGTACTTGCAGCTAATTACCACTTTAAATTGTTAAAGTGTTAATTTTAAAATAATGTTAAAATGTGGTTAATTCAAAAAAAACATTGTGAATTTATTGATATGTTTAAATGTAATCCATTTTAAGTCAAGTTTACATAGCCACATATGGCTGATGGTTGACAGTTCTGTGCTCTGGCCAGTTCAAAATAATATAATCTAATTTTTATTTGAAAGGATGGCTTGCAGTTTATATTTGTTGAGCCCATATTTATAGAAGACTCTCTCAATGTAGTACATGTCAATATGGACTTTAAAGTGAGAAGAATGAAGAAATAAATAACAGAAAGTTGATATTATAGTGAAGGTAAAACTCAAGCAAGCCAAGAAATAGACATAGAAACAAATGTAATACTGGGAAACAACAGGATAATCAGTAGTATAGTAGCTAACAAGTTATTAAAGATGTTGATCTATAAAATGGCCAAATAAGTCCTTTCAAGAAAGGTGACATTTGAGGTGAAACTTGAATGAAAAAAATAACTTTTATAAAGCCATCCCTGTTTAGAGCCAGAAAAAGCCATCCAAGAAAAGGACTCATGCAAGACCTAGCTTGACACGTTAAGGAAATACAAATATTAACATACCATAGACTCATTGATGAGGTAAAAAGACCAAGTAGAATAAGATAAAAGAAATGAGTTAGATCACTTTAGAGATCATAGGAAGAGCTGTGTGTATAACGTCCCAGGTCTTCGATGATTGCGGCAGTTTACATGGCACTGATATGATCAGGGAACAAAGAAGAGACTAGTCAGAATGGTGGTTCCATTGTTATCCGTGGCTACAGTGGCAGAGGAATTAATTGGAAACACACTTTACAGAAAAAGCCCGATGGTTCAATGAAGAAGACAGGTAAATGCGCAGGTCTTCATAGAGTCTAGAGATAGTCTTGATTATTTTGTCCTTAAGATGTCAAACAAATGGTGATAGGGCCTAAGATGCAGACCTAGAGCTGATGAAAACATGTACCAAAAGTACTCAGCAAAGTGGTTTAAAAGTAGTAGAGTAGGAGAGATTTTGAAGCATTAGAGTTCTGAAGGGTGAGATATTCCTTTTTTTCACATACAAGAAAAATTTATTCTCCTTTTTCAATAATCTGATATCTTGTCCAAGTCCCCATGCACTGATTATCAGGAGAAAAAACAGTAACTGTTCCATCTAGCTTAAGTTTAATGGGACTTTAGGGGAGTGGGGAGCCAGAAAAGGGGAAATCATTTGAAATGTAAATAAAAATATATCGAATCAAAAAGAAAAAAGATAAGAAAAGAAGAGCAGGTAAAGGGTGAGATATTCGTAATGCAAGTGTTACAGCTCTAAAGAGAAAGACATTCTGGCAGTCAGGAACCAATGAATACCAAAGTCACATCACAGCACAAAAACTTCACACAAAGATTGATTGGAAAAAGCACAGGAGGGTGGTTGCCTCTGCTTGGATGAGAAGCAGCAAAGAAATGTAGTGGGAGGCAAGATTTATATAAAGTTTCTAGGAAATGAAGCTTTAGGAGGCCTACTATTGGTGGAATTTTGTGTCCTGATTTGGCTTTTTTTTTTTTTTTCTGTATGGCTATGTTTGGCCACTTGCATCTTGAGGGCATGAGGCTGGCTTTTATGGCCCTTAAGAGTGTTTTGTGGGCAGAGCCTGGTGGGTGGAGGTCTTCAGGGGTAGGGCCTGGTTATTGCCTTATTCAAGGGTCTCAGATGATTCCCTAAACATTAAAATTAAGAAAAGAAGTTTCTAGTTAATTCTGGTTAATTTCTAGAAGGCAGTGTATAGTAGTTGAGTAGCTTTGGCCCGCACAGATTCATGTATTTGAATGTTTGGCCATATGGAATAGCACTATTAGGTATGTCTTTCTTGAAGGAGGTGTGGCCTTGTTGGAGGAAATGTGTCACTGTGTAGGTGGACTTTGAGGATTCCTATGCTCAGACTGACCTCAGTGCAGAGGAAAAACCTCCTCCTGGCTGTCTTCCCCTTCATAACAAATTCAAACTGACACTTTAGGCTTTAATGCTTTCTTCTCTGAACTCCATTAGGATAATCTTGGTCTCAATTTGTTTTACACTTATTTGCTTATACAACAGCCATCAAATAAAACTAACTCCATGAGCTTAATATGTATTATTCACCTTTGAGCCCTAGCCTATCACACAAAATATTGCTTATTCTTACATAACAGTTTTTTTTTCTTTCAAAACTTTGATGTTAATGGAAATTGACTCAATAATTATCTACAGGTTTTTTTTAAACATTTTTTTTTTTGCCTTACAGTCTTTGGAACACAAATAAAAATAATTTTTGCATATTTAAACTTTTTACTTTCTAAGTTCTTACATACAATAATACATTTTTCCTTAAATCTATTGGCAATTTCACCTATATTTTCTCCACTGCAGTTTTTAGAATTATCTATCCCATTGGTAACTTTTCTAAAAAAAAAATATTAAATAAGATTCTCAACCCATCAGATGTAGGGTTAGTAAAGATCTTTTTCCAATTTGTTGGTTGCAGTTTTGTCCTATTGACAGTGTCTTTTGCCTTACAGAAGCTTTGCAGTTTTTTTTTTTTTATTCGATATAATTTATTTACATTTCAAATGATTTCCCGGTGCCTGCTTTGGGATCTGAACAGCCTGGGCAGCAGCACCCTGTCTACAAGCAGTGCAGGAGGTAAGCTGTGCATCAGAGGCCAACTGGGAAGGGGCAGCTTGCACTGGTGAGTCCAGCACTGACAAGATAAACTAACACCAGTGAGAACTAGATGGCAAAAGGCAAACGCAGGAACGTCACTAACAGAAATCAAGGCAATATGGCAACATCTGAACCCAATTCTCCTCTACCAACATGTCCTGGATACCCCATCACACCAGTAAAACAAGATTTGGATTTAAAATCACTGGTCATGATGCTGGTACAGGAACACATGAAGGACATACTTAAAGAAATTCAGGAGAAAATGGATCAAAAGTTAGAAGCCCTTGCAAGGGAAACACAAAAATCATTGAAAGAAATCCAGGAGAATACAAAAGCCAACAAGGAGGAATTGCAAAAAGCTTTGCAGTTTTATGAGGTCCCATTTGTCGATTCTTGTTCTTAGAGCATAAGCCATTGGTGTTCTGTTCAGGAACTTTTCCCATGTGCCCATGTGTTCAAGATTCGTACCTACTTTGTCCTCTATAAGCTTCAGTGTATATGTTTTTCTGTGTAAGTCCTTGATCCACTTGGACTTGAGCTTTGTACAAGGAGATAAGAATGGGTCAATTTGCATTTTTTCGCATGCAGATCTCCAGTTGATCTAGCACCATTTGTTTAAAATGCTGTCTTTTTTCCTCTGGATGTTTTTAGCTCCTTTGTCAAATATCAAGTAACCATGTGTGTGTGTGTTCTTTTCTGGGTCATCAATTCTCTTCCTTTGATCTTCCTGCCTGTCTGCAAACCAATACCAAACAGTTTTTCTCACTATCATAAGTCTATCCTGTAGTAGAGCTTGAAGTCAGGGATGGTGATACCCTCAGAAGATCTTTTGTTGTGGAGAATTGTTTTTGCTACTCTGGGTTTTTGTTATTCCAGATGAAATTGAGAATTTCTCTTTCTAGATCTATGAAGAATTGATTTGGGATTTTGATGGGGATTGCATTGAATCTGTAGATTGCTTTCGGCAAGATGGCCATTTTCACTATATTGATCCTGCCAATCCATGAATATGAGAGATCTTTCCACCTTCTGACACTTTCTTCGATTTCTTCAGAGGCTTAAAGTTCTTGTCATATCAATCTTTCACTTGCTTCGTTAGGGTCACACCTGGGTATGACATATTATTTGGGACTATTGTGAAGGGTGTCATTTCCCTAATTTCTTTCTCCTCTTGTTTGTCCTTTGAGTAGAGGAAGGCTACTGATTTGTTTGAGTTAATTTTATATCCAGCCACTTTGCTGAAGTTGTTTATCAACTTTAGAAGTTCTCTGGTGGAAGTCTTGGGGTCGCTTAAGTATACTATCATATCATCTGGAAATAGTGATATTTTGACTTCTTCCTTTCCAATTTGTATACCTTTGACCTCCTTTTGCTTCCTGATTGTTCTGGTTAGGACTTCAAGTACTATACTGAATAGATAGCGAGAGAGTGGGCAGCCTTGCCTGGTCCCCGATTTTAGTGGGATTGCTTCAAGTTTCTCTCAGTTTAACTTGATGTTGGCTACAGGTTTGCAGTTTGCTTTCACTATGTTTAGGTATGGGCCTTGGATTCCCTATCTCTCTAGACTTTTATTATGAAGGGATGCTGGATTTTGTCAAAAGCCTTTTCAACATCTAATGAATTGATCATGTGGTTTTTTACAAAGAACTCAAGAAGTTAGTCTCCAGAGAGTCAAATAACCCTATTAAAATGGGGTACAGAGCTAAACAGGGAATTCTCAACTGAGGAAACTTGAATGGCCCTAAAGCACCTAAAGAAATGTTCAGCATCCTTAGTGAATAGGGAAATGCAAATCAAAACAACACTGAGATTCCACTGACACCAGTCAGAATAGCTAAATTGAAAAACTCAGGGGACAGCAGATACTGGAGAGGATTGTTGGTGGGATTGCAGGCTAGTAAAACCACTCTGGAAATGAGTTTGGTGATTCCTTAGATAATTAGACATAGTACCACCTACTAACCCAGCTATACCACTCCTGGGCATATACCCAGAAGATGCTCCTACATGTAATAAGGACACATGCTCCACTATGTTCATAGCTGCCTTATTTATAATAGCCAGAAGCTGGAAAGAACCCAGATGTCCCTCAACAGAGGAATGGATACAGAAACTGTGGTATATATACACAATGGAGTACTATTCAGCTATTTAAAAGAATGAATTTATGAAATTCTTAAGCAAATAGATGGAACTAGAAAGTACCATCCTGAGGGAGGCAACCCAATCACAAAAGATCACACATGGTATGCGCTCACTAAAGGCAGAAGTTAGCTCAAAAGCTCAAAATAAACAAGTTACAATTCACCCAGCACAGGAAGCTCAAGAAGAAGGAGAACTTAAGTAAGGGTGCTTTGGTTCCTCTAAGGAAGGGAGCAAAGTACTCACAGTAGTAATAAAGGAGACAATGTGTGGAGCAGGGGCTGAAGGAAAGGCCACCCAGAGACTGCCCTACCTGGGGATTCATCCTATAAACAGTCAACAAACTCTGACATTACTAAAAACAAGAAGTATATACCAAAAGGAGTAGGCAATGGTTGTCTCCAGAGGGGCCCTGACAGAGACTTACAAATACAGAGGCAGACACTAGCAACCAACTATTGGACTGGGCATGGGGTCCTGAATGGAGGAGCTGGAGGATGGTCCAAAAGAGCTGAAGGGGCTTACAGCCCCACGGGAAGAACAATGATTTCAGCCACCCAGATGTCCCAAGACTCCCAGGGACTGAACCATCAACCAAAGGGGCACACATGGTTCCAGCCAAAAATGTGGCAGAGGAAGGCCTTGTTGGGCATCAATGGGAGGAATGGTCCTTGGTCAGGTAAAGGCTCAACAGAGGCCCCAAACAGAGGAAACCAAGGGAAGGAGGTGGGAGTGTGTCAGGTGGAGGGGCCTGGAAGTGAAGGCAGGGGGGGGGGAGGAGGGGGTGGGGGTCTTTGAGGAGGGGGGAAATTGGGAAAGGTTTTACCATGGCAATGTAAATGAAGATGATATTCAATAAAAAAAAAATTTAAAAAAAGATTCTCAACCCAAAGTAATTTCAGAGCTTTTCAAATAATATTGTTTCTGATATGGATGTAGATATAATAGTAATACCTGACATCCTGTGTAAAAATAGATGTATTTTTCTACATGGAGGTTTTCAATTTCTATAGCAAGATCCTTTTAAAAACTTTGTTTGAACTGCTTATTTCCTGGAGCCTACCCAGTCTAATTCTGTATTTCAAAGGTGTGCTTTAATAAATTATATATTTATTTAGCATCTGTACTGGCTGGTTTCATGTGTCAACTTGACACAGGCTGGAGTTATCACAGAGAAAGGAGCTTCAGTTGGGGAAGCACCTCCATGAGATCCAGCTGTGGGGCATTTTCTCAATTAGTGATCAAGGGGGAGGGCCCCTTGTAGGTGGTACCACATCTCAGCTGGTAGTCTTGGTTTCCATAAGAGACAGACTGAGCAAGCCAGAGGAAGCAAGCCAGTAAGTAATATCCCTCCATGGCTTCTTTATCAGCTCCTGCTTTCTGACCTGCTTGAGTTCCAGTCCTGACCTCCTTTGGTGATAAACAGCAATTTGGAACTGTAAGCTGAATAAACCCTTTCCTCCCAAACGTGCTTCTTGATCATGATGTTTGTACTAGAATAGAAACCCTGACTAAGACAACATCTGAGGAAATGCTGATATAGACACTTCAGTCTATTGGAGTAATAGCAAAATAGTTCAGAAAGCAAAGCCCATCCATATTTGACCCCAAACTCACCCAAAAATGAAGAAGAGAAAGAGCTTTTGGAAATTACAGACTCCTTCTGGAGGTAGGCTATTTAGAAGACAATTTAAAATTGATTTACACATCAGAACATTACAGGTTGATTACATTTTAGAAAGAACTAGTTAAAATGGTTTTTTCCCTAATATCCCTGCAAAAAACATTCAGATATTTAATCAAGAGTGATGGGAAAATGAATAGGAGTGTTTGCTTATGTTCCCTCCCATTCTGTGGTAAGTTTTAGAAGTCTATTGCATCAGTTGCAGTGATCTTCATTCCATTCTGAAATGGAACAGAAGATGCCTCATAATCTTTTGATATTTCTATAATAACCAATTGAGTCTTAGGTAGTAAAAGCATTAGAAAACTGGGTAACTGCACGATACATCTAGATACCATGAGCAGTGTTCATATGCATGCCAGAGACAGGCTGAAACAACTGTCCCAGTACTGTTCTTTAGCCCACAAGGCTGATGGAACTGTCATGGTTGGTTCAAAACCCAGGAATCCTATTATTTGTGTACGTTGTTATGTTTTTCACCAGAGTGTTCCTGAAAACTTCAAATAGTCATTCTAAGCCAGGATAACCAGTCTTTGTTCAAAAGATACACTGATGTATTCTCATTGAAAACTTGAAAACTTGGAGAGATGGCTCAGCAGTTAAGAGCACTGACTGCTCTTCCAAAGGTCCTGAGTTCAAATCCCAGCAACCACACAGTGGCTCACAACCATCCGTAATAAAATCTGACGCCCTCTTCTGGTGTGTCTGAAGACAGCTACAGTGTACTTAGATACAACAGTAAATAAATAAATCTCATACCAGAACAGGGACTTGGGAAGGAGTAGATGGAGGAGGGAAGAGGGCTTATGAGACTTGCGGGGAGTGGGGACCCAGAAAAGGGGAAATCATTTGATATGTAAATAAAGAAAATTTGCAAATGAAACTTAATTATTTGAATTAAAATATAATTACATCTTCTGTCAGATAAAAAGTTAGTGAAATTCCTTTCCCATTTTGTATGCTGATGTTTTCACCTTTGCCTTACAGGAGCTTTGCAGTTTTTTGAGGTCCCATTTACTAATCATTGATGATAGTCCCTGTGCTCTCAGTGTCATAACTGTCAGGAAGTTGTCTCCTGTACCAATACATTCAAGGATGTTCCATACTTTCTTTCTATCAGGTTTAGTGTAGTTGCTTTTATGTTGAAGTCTTTGATCTACTTAGACTTTCATTTTGTTGGATCTCTTTGCATCTTCTACATGCAGACATCCAGTTGGACCAGCACCATTTGCTCAAGAATATTTTTTTTTCATTGTATATCTCTGGCTTCTTTGTGAAAAAAATCAAGTCTCAATATGAATATGGATTTATACTTAGGTCTTTGATTCAATTCCATTGCTCAGTGTCTGTTTTTATGCCAACTATGAACCAGTTTTTAAAACTCTATCTCTGTAATACAGTCTGAAATCAGAGGTGGTGATACCTCCAGACTTCCTTTTCTTGCCCAGGGTTTTATTTTATTTTATTTTATTTTTTTGATATCCTGGGTTTTTTGTTTTCCCATGTGAAGTATTGTCCTTTCAGGATTGGTAAAGAATTGTGTTAGAATTTTGATGGGGATTGTTTTGTTTATGTAGATTGCTTTTGGTAGATGACTATTTTTACTATGCTAATCCTAGTGATCCATGAATATGGGAGACCTATTTTCTGATATCTTCAGCTTCTTCAAAGACTTGAAGATTTTTGTCATACAATTTTTTCACATGCTTAGTTAGATTTATATCAAGATATCTTATATTGTTTGTGGCTAGTCTGAAGGGTGTTGTTTTCTTATTTCTTTCTTAGCTCATTTATCATTTGTATATAGTATACAAGTTATTTTTTGGAATAATCTTATATCCAGACACTTAACAGATGGTGATTATAAGCTACAGTAGTTCCCGGGAACTCCTAAGGATACTTTGGCTACTTCAACTCTAATTTGTATCCCCTGGTCTCCTTTGGTTGTTTCATTGCTCTAGCTGGAAACTCAAAGCAATTCCACTCACATCAGAAACAAGACAAGGCTGTCAACTTTCTCCATATCTATTCAATATAGAACTTGAAGTTCCATATAGAACCCCACAGAAGACTAGGTTGAAGGATTGTAGAAACAAAGGGGTCAAGGACACCAAGAGAACACAGCCAACAGATTCAGCTGAGTAATGCTTATAGTGCTCATAAAGTCTGAAGGACCATCATAGAGACTGCATGGATCTTAGCTAGGTCCTCTGCATATATATTATGATTACATAGCCTAGTATTCTTGTAGGACTCCCAACAGTATGTGGGTGGGGGAGGAGAGGTGTCTGATACTTTTTTTATTGATATATTTTTTATTTACATTTCAAATGATTTCCCCTTTTCTAGGTCCCCACTCCCCGCAAGTCCCATAAGCCCTCTTCCCTCTCCCTGTTCCTCCATCTACCCCTTCCCGCTTCCCTGTTCTGGAATTCCCCTATACTCTTGTACTGAGTCTTTCCAGAACCAGGGGCCACTCCTCCATTCTTTTTGGACATCATTTAATATGTGGATTATATATTGGGTATTCAAAATTTCTATGCTAATATCCACTTATCAGTGAATGCATACCATGATTGATCTTTTGAGACTGGGTTACCTCACTTAGTATGATGTTCTCCAGCTCCATCCATTTGTCTAAGAATTTCATGAATTCATTGTTTCTAATGGCTGAATAGTACTCCATTGTGTATATATATACAATGCTGAAGAATCCTCTGGGTATATGCCCAGGAGTGGTATAACAGGGTCCTCAGGAAGTGTCCAGTTTTCTGAGGAACCGCCAGACTGATTTCCAAAGTGGTTGCACTATCCTGCAATCCCACCAGCAGTGGAGGAGTGGTCCTCTTTCTCCACATCCTCTCCAACATCTGCTGTCTCCTGAGTTTTTGACCTTAGCCATTCTGACTGGTGTGAAGTGAAATCTCAGGGTTGTTTTGGTTTGCATTTGTTCTTGGGCCCCTTTTACTCTTCATCCAGCCTTGATATGAGGGTATGTGCTTATTCTTATTGTAACTTGCTATGTAATATTCAGTTGGTATTCCTGGGAGGCCTGTTCCTTTTGAGTTGGAAATGGAAAAGATGAGGAGGAGTGGACCTGGAGAATAGAAGAGATGAACAGGGCAGCAGGAAGTGAAGGAAGGTGAAACTGTGGTTAGGGTGTAGTATATGAAAGAAGAATAAACTAAACTAAACTAAAATATAATTAGATTACTGACTTTCTTCCCTTTCCATGTTCCAGCACCTTCCATGCCAACATCCACACATTTTAAAACAAAATTTTTACAAGTATGTTCTCCTCTCAAGAGTAAAATTCAGAAGCAAATACATATTAAAGAATCATGACTGTGGCTGTTGCAGAGCTGAGGTGGTTATTTATTAGACAGCTTCAGTAAGTGAGCATCAGAGCCCAAATCCTTATGAGAAACTGAGCCAGCCAATTTGCATAGTCCTAAAGATGATTTTCATCCATGCGTTTTTGAAATTGTCCAGTTCCCCATCTGTAGTCCAATAACTGTAGCCACACTAAAACATCTGATCAATAGTCCAAAGCTAAATAAGATCCCAGGAGGAAATCTCTTTTTGCCAGAAACATTTGAATCTTTTCCTAAGTGGTAGGCCCCTATCACTGCCAGAGTATTTACCCTAATTAGCTCTTCAAGTATAGTTCCCTCAGGATGAATTCAAAGTATATTCTAACCAATATTCTGAAAGGAAAATCCTCTAATTTCCCCCAAATTAATGTCCCATTAGTCAGTTGGCCAATCTCTTTTAAACTGTGGGGTAGGATTCATTCCAAGAATTTCAGAATGAGATGTTAAGTCTAATACTCCAGATAAGAAGTGACCAGATGTTTTCAGAGCAAGTACCTCTGTCTTTGCTTTGGTACATCTAGCTGTAAAAATAAATAAGTTAGGTGCATAATTTTCAATGATGCTTTAGCATCCCAGCAATGGTTAACTCCAGAGAACTGAGTCTAGTAAAATATATGGTCGTATGTAGAAGTTGCTTACTACCAGGTTCACTTTTATAGCAATTCTGGGAACGTAATCAATTTTGTACTCAAGTTATGAAAAATACAATATGGCTGCCATTAGGGGGAACATAACATAGAATATAAAATCATATCCTAAATTTGACTACTGCTTTGTGTTGTGGGAATTATTGAAAAATTAACCCACTAACTCTCTGTGCTCCTGCTTCTCTCAACCGGCCAACTCTGCCCTGCTGTGCCATGTTCCTGTTCTAGTACCACAGCACTTTGTCTGGGCAGGGTCCCTAGAAGTTCTATCCCACATTTTAACAACCAAATAGATCTGCCATCCTCACAGTTTAGTAACACAATACCCAGTAACCCAGTAAAAGCAAGACCCAATGCTTAGAGTTAACCAAACAGATTTATATATCAATAAATTCTCAATATACAAGATACCAATACAATAACTTCAGAACCAGTTGATAATCATAAAAACTGCCCACCTATATTAGAAAAATTATCCCAATATTCTGACCTTTATGATATCATAACAACCTGTGGCTGGTCACAGTCATGCTGATTCACGTCCTCTGACATCTTCCTTTCCTTTTGCTACCCCAGATGCTCCCTATCTCTGCAACTCTTAGCTCCACCTCTCTTTTCCCTCTCCAATCACAGACCTCCTACTGCTCTAATGTAATTGGACAGGGTAAATCCTGTCACAACTTTGAAATCTAATTTTATCACAGGCTAGCTGTGTAATTTGATGCAAGTTATTGAAATGCATATAATTTTAATCACATATAAAAATTATATATATATATATATACACATATACACACATATATAATGTCATTCTAAACAATGCTTATTAGTAGTGTTTATAATAGCATGTGATAAATAGAAATTACTAAATAATTGTTGGTTATTATTATTTTTACTATTATTATTATTATTATTCATGTACCACTTAGTTTGTACACAATACTCGTCTATGTGTCTTTTATATACTTCATATGATAATATTCATGCAAAAATTAACAAAATACCTAATCTTACTTAATCAGCAATAGTTATCCTTTTTGTCCAGTGGTGGTGATTAAGATTCAAAGATATTGGATAGTTTTATAAGGCTTCTGCTCTTATGAGGTTAGAACCAAGATCTGAAGGGAATTTTGTAACAGAATCTGAACATCATTATTCTCTTTCTCTTTGAGCAACCTATTAATTAAATTAAATTGGCTTAATGAGAAGTGCATGTCCCCATTTTTCATTTCAAGATAAAGAATGGATGGCATTAGAAAGACCTGTAAACCCCTCTTAATATGTTCTATTAGCTAAAACTCTTATCATTCTTTCTTTTAAGGAACATACGGCCACTTAAAATTCTGAACTCTAAAGATTGCTAACTTATTTTGAAAGATTAAACTCAGAAGTTTACTTCTTGTTGTCTGTCAAATTTACATCTCCCTTTGTCTTCTAACTCCAATCCATTTTCTCTCATAACAGACATGTTTGGGGCTGAGCTTCAGGAAGATGCATCTGGTGATAGTAGGGCCCCTTGTTGAATCACAGAGAAAACAGTAAAGGAGATGAGCTTAGAATCCATGGTAGCAATTTAGGAGGAAACATCTGAAATATATGGTAGCAGTGGGAGGAAAAAGGAAGTCAAAGTATTTAAGAAAGAAAAAAATAAACCTGAACAAATCTGACAGTTGATTCTATACAGGACATGTGACAGGACAGGAAGGAAGCTTGGTCCAAGGATGATCAAAATCCTCTGAACCTCTGATGAAAGAAGGTATGCCATGATGCCTTCATGAAATGCTGGGGCTTTAGTGAGCATGCACAATCCAGTCTAAAAATTTAAACCTAAATGCAACCAAAAAAATCACAAAACTTCCTTGAGTCCTGTGTCCCATTTCCTTAGAGTTGTGATGCAATTTTGGATTTGGATCACAGCTTTTAGCCTTTTCTCTGTTCTTATCTAAACCCCAAAGAATATTTGTGACAGTTAATGGCTGCCTCCCCTCATTCCTTCCATTGAAAGCGTGGACCAAACCTTCAAACTTCTCAACAACGATGAATTTCTAGTTTTTGTTCTGATGGTAACATAGAAATTTAAGAAATCATAATAGATTGCAAAATATGAGCTGTTCCAAGTAAGGTCTGAGCAGGCGTCTGGTAAAGTGTTCACAGTGTTATGTAAGGAACTACTATACTATACAAATTAATTCTATTTTGCTACATATTTAGGACAAAGTTAGAAGAGATGCCATAATTTCCTTTAGAAGGCAAAGTGAAGGCAGTTCAAGGAGCTTGAGATTTTTCCAAATGCAGGTCTAAACATACCAAGCAAGATCCCCCAAGTGCAGGACAGACCACCAGAAAAGTTGCACAGCGTGGGTTTCCCTTTCTTCTTCAGTACTGAGGCATTTCAACTGCTTAGTTGCTTCAGTGAAGCCCAGTAAGATGTTAACAATGGAGGTGATTTGTCTTTTATTTCCTGTTAAACTTACAAAAACTGTAGGACTGGGCCCTCCCTCTTTTGTTCTACCAACTGCTCACTGGATGATGGTTGCTCATCCTTCTTTAAATGTATAACTAGTATTTTTTTCCAATCTGATAAAACTATGATAAATTTCAGAGATTATACCTGATATTTACTGAAAACTGTATGCCTACTGCACACAGACATTTTGTGAACACAGCCTAATTTCATGATAACAGCCCTGAAATCTGAGCACTGAGTTCTCAGAAGAGACCACCCAGTGGAGAACTGGGATATACATGTCTGAATCAGTTTAATCAATATATAATATGTTTATGGCTACACTTCAAGATGTACACTATTAAAATGTACTTGCTACGCATTGCTTTAGACAGAGACAACAGTGGATTTGTTTTTACAGTTTTTATACTTATAAAGCAGTATATACCTGCCTTGGGTTTGGATTTTAAAAGCATTTTATTAGGGTAATTTTAATGTAAAAATTAATGGGTTCCATAATTACATTTTCTTACATGTGTATAATGTATTTTGGTCATATTCAATCCCAATATTACAGTTCTTCCAAAGATAAATGCAAGCCTTGGACAAGCCTTGACTCTGTGAGACAGGCCCATAAACAGTGTCAAAGCTTGGTCTGGTGCTGTTTTCCAGAACCACCTTTGTGAAAAATGAGTTAAATTATAACATGCACCCTGCTGATGGAAGCTGAAGTTTCCGCCTCAAAGCTTCCAAACGTGGCTTTATGCTTTCAAAATATCATAAACTATGATTGTGGTACTCTGGCAAGCAGGAAATAATTGTCAGCAATGCCCATTGGTCTGAAGGAAGTCATTGCTTAAGAAGTTCAAAGTGCTTTTCCCCCCTCTTAAAGAATGCTTGCCTTCCCTTCGGTAGTCATTTCATATAAAGTCAAAGGACTGACATCTTGAAAGCATGCTTCTTTGCAAAGAGATGCATGTTTGGCTCAGTCCAGGAGTGGAAACCACAACTGCAAGCTCTAATGGGATTCTCAGGCAGTAAGAAGGTTATCTGAAAAGCGGAACTAATAAACACTTATCTCCTGCTTGTGACCTAGAAAGGCTTCCATTTGGTGAGCAGGAAGAGTCTGCTGCTGCTGGGTCAATGACATTGCTTTAGAGGGATGTCTTAATTATGATCCTGTGTCTAGAAGTACTGAGCCAGATCTGCTGAAGAGCTCTCAATATTTGTACTTTAATCCATTAGATGATGAAGTTTGAAATTCTGATTCTACTCCTACTGTATAAAAGTAGTATCCATTTCTTAAGAAGAAGGGAGGGAGGGAGGGAGGGAGGGAGGGAGGGAGGGAGGAAGGAAGGAAGGAAGGAAGGAAGGAAGGAAGGAAGGAAGGAAGGAAGGAAGGAAAATAGGCAGGATTGGTATTATCAGGGAAAAACAGCTTCACTATTACTTGAAGGAATAATCACTTAGCTTTTCTTCCATATTTTCACTGTTTGTGAACACTTTGTTTGCTAGACCTGAAAATACAAAAGCAAGGATGATTAAACATAGCAGAAAACTCTATGACATGTTCCCTTACATAAGCTACTTGAATACAGGTGATTATAGCAGTTGTAAATAAATAGAGAGAATGAGTTTTTTTTTCTTTTTTAGTGGAGTAAAGGATTTAATTCATTATAGTTTCAGGTCTCAATCCATCAATGAGAAAAGTCAAAGCAAAAACTCAAGCAGAAAGTTAAAGCAAACACCATGAAACAATGGAGCTTCCTTTCTTCCATTCTTCCTTCCTTCCTTCCTTCCTTTCTTCCTCCCTTCTTTCCGCCCTTCCTTCCTTCTTTTTTCCTGTCTTTCATTCTTTTGTTCTTTCATTCCTTCTTTTTTATTTTTGATGAGAATTGATTTTTGAAAATTGTTTTTAATACAATAGTTTCTGATTATAGTTTTCCAACCCCCAACTTCTCCAAGATCAACTGGTCCTCACCCAATCAAATGCATGCTTTCTCTTTCTTGTGAGAATAAAATGTAGGCACCTAAAATAATAATGACCTTTGATAAATAAGATCAAATAAGAACAAACTAAACAGAAAGACAAAACATACAACAGAAGAAAAGTAGCCAAAGAGAAAGCACAGGAAATACACACAAACACAAAAACACACAATTGCACACACAGAAATCCAAAAAAATGTACAAAACCAGAAATAGTACATATGCAAAGAACCTATAAGGAGAAATGGAACAAAAGAAAAGAAGAATTAAAAAATGAGTCCTGACAAAGCAGCATGAAGTAGACCATCTCCAACAATGTCACCAAGCTCATTTTATCTTGGCCATCTACTACTGAGCAATGGGGCTGACTTTAAATGTGTTTGTATAGTCAGAAAAGAGTAATTTTCCATTTGCGAGTGGTTATGAACTGGAGATAGCTTCTGGGTTAGAGATGGGGGTTTGTGCCCACTTCCCATCTCAGCACTGGAACTCCACCTGACCCAAATCTGTGCAGGTCCTGTGTATTCTGCCACAGTCTCTTTGAACTGATATGTTCATTAGTCCTGCAATGTTTAGAAGGCCTTATTCCACCAATGTTTATCCCCTCTTGATCTTACAGTGTTTTTTATCTCCTATTTGACAAGGTTTCCTAAGCCTTGAAGGGAAGGAACTGATGGAGATACATCACTTAGGACTGAGTGTTCCAAATTGTCTCACTCCCTGCATACTGTATGGTTGTGTGTCTCTGTATGTGCTCCCATGTACTATAGGAGGAAGCTTCTTTGATAATGGCTGAGCAAAACTCTGATATGTATTTATAGCTGAATATCATTAGGAGTCATTTTATTGTCATTCCTTTAGCAGAACAATAGTATTTGTTTTTCCCCCTAGGCCTATCTAGCCTTGGATGCTTGGCCATCCAAGCAGTTTTATGGGTAGATTCTACCTCCTGCAATGAGCCTCAAATCCTAACAGATAGTGGTTGCTTGATCCTACAAGCTTGGTGCCACTGCTGCACTAGCATTTCTTGCAGGGAGGACAGCATTAAAGATCAAAGGAATTAATATCCACTTATCTCTGAATATTCAAGACACAATTAACATATCAAATGATTCCCAAGAAGAAGGAAGGAGAGGGCTCTGGTCCTGGAAAGGCTTGATGCAGCATTGTAGGGGGAGTACCAGGACACAGAAATGGAAGGGGGGTGATTGGAGAATGGGCAGAGAGAAGAGGGCTTATGGGACTTATGGGGAGGGGGAAACTAGGAAAGGGGAAATCATTTAGAATGTAAACAAAGAATATAGAAAGTACAAATAAATAAATAAAATAAAAGATCAAAGGAATTGCAGCTGCTTTTGTATTTGCCTTTCTCCTTTGATAGTATGTAGAAAGTACCTTTTAATATTATGAATACCAGTTAGTATGGGGTAGAGGCTCTAGGTAGGCGCCAATGTGACTTCTATGTGTTCAGTGAGCTTTGTAGGCATTGTCTTTAGTAATAGAACCTCGCCATCAATTTGTAGAGAGCAACTCATAAACTTGTCAATATCTTGGGTTGTTTGGGAATTCCCGTTGGGCTTCTTTGGTTAACAACTCAGATGTAAGCCATTCTTAGGACTGGAGACTTCATTTGGGGCTCCATCTCATTGGTTATTGGCAATTCCATTTACATTACCTTCATATATGTATATATTTTGGGATCATTCTACTGTATTAGGTCTCCATACAACTTCTCAAATGGTCCTCAGTTTAAACTGTTCTTCCCTGTAACCCTTTCCTCACACCCTGTATTCTCCCTGTATGATCCTCCTTTCTAGTACCTCTGCCCATCTATCCATGTCTATCTAATCTATTTCTTCTTTGTAGAGAAATCCATTCCTCCATCCCTAGTTTGCTGTTCTATACCTATTCTCTATGGTTATATGGAATTATAGCCATATAGTTTTTCAGACTTAATGGCTAACATCCATTTTTGTTGTTGTTCTTTTCCTAGCTCCATCCAATTTTCTGTGAATTTCAAGGTTTCATATTTTTTAAATCAAAGAAATGTTCCATTTTGTAAATTGAAGACTTTTTTTTATACTTTGAAATCATCTGATTCTAGTTTCTGACTATTGTGAATAGAGCAGAAATGAATGTGATTGAGCAAGTGCCATAGGTTTTAGACTGCTTTGGGTATATGCTCAGGAGTTAGCTGGATCTTAAGGTATACTTATTCCTAGCTTCCTGAGGAAACACTATACTGATTTCTGTAGTGGCTATACATGTTTGTAACCCCCACAGTATTAGATGTGTGTTCAAATGTTAGAGACCCACTAAAGGTAGATGTCAAATTTGGTACAGATGTATTTACTAATCAGCCCTCAGGTCTAACAAAGTAAACAATATAGTAAATATGTAATAAACTTTGTTAAATAGTCAACACTGAAAGCACAAATATTTAGTTATGTATGTGTGAATATATATGTATATATACATATATATATAATGAAATTTACTAAATAGTATCAGCTTTCTTTTTAGATGCATAAGTATATGCCAATAATGAATTTTCATTATCTGATATAATAGTATATTATATAATCAAATTATTGAATGGGTTTTTATCACTATATTATACAAGGTAAATTTTCCATATTTAAAACACTTTGGCTTTGTAGTTCACCTTTTTATTTAAACATGAATTAATATATATGTACTATGTTACCTTGGGAATAAAAATAAAAACACTAAACACAAAATTTATTTATGTTTCATATTCACTATATGCACATAGCTTTTGGGGTAGTCTTAAAGAACAGTCTAGTGCTTCTGAATTTGTTGTTTGAAGCAGAGTTTTGATGCTTAGCTTACGTCTGGCCTAGAAATCAGAATCCATCCTCCTGCCTCAGTCTCCCAAGCACAGGGATTTCCCAAAGCAGGTATGCACCTGAATTTTGATTGTGACTCCTCAAAGGAGAACAGATGTAGATTTTGCCACTTATATTGTTTCATAAATGTTCAGTTGTTTCATGTACTAGGTTTTAAGATTAAGAATATTCAAACCATATTAATCTTCCATCACCTTGATACTTTGAGTTTATAAAATGTACTCAAACAGAAAAGATATAATACCTTTATATCATTAGATAAGCCTACTTTTACCCAAATAATATGTCCACTTTTATATTTTTGACAAAATTTGATATGCATGGTGTACTCCAGTAACAAAAGTTTGAGTAAAATTCATATTTCATTTATCATGAAATGAAATATGTAGAGGAATCCAATGAGATATGTATCATTCTATGAGACTTTCATTGTTAAAAATATAGCATTCTACTGAACTATGACATTTATATGGGGAAGTGCTCAAGTAATAATATACATGAGAGAATTATCAGAAAATGACAGTTTTTCAAGCACATTGCATATTAAAAATTAGAAATAAATAAAAAGACAAATAAACCAGAATATTCTAAACATTGCTTGAGAACCCTACTCTCAATACCACTGCAAATACTATGAATGTGTTGTGTATTTCCAGACTCTTCATATAGTGGGATCAAAGAATCTGATTTATTTTGCTAGCTGCGGTAATTTTGAGATTAGCTTATATGCCATTATGGGTGTGTGTGTGTGTGTGTGTGTGTGTGTGTGTGTGAATTATCAATTCCCTGATTTTATCGTTGTGTACAATATTGTCTGACTATAGTACAACCTATCCATCATATTCTTTGCACACTATGTTACTTGTGGTGACAGGTTATTAAAAATCTATTTACTCCCTTCTTCTACTAATTTAGTCATTTATATGGGTCCATCCCCAATGGTTATAGCAGGCACCTAAAATTAAAATCAACAAACTGTGTAGTGCTTTACAATTTTCCCGCCTTGTTCATATTTTGTTTAGAAAACTAACAAACATGTCTGTGAGGAATATTGGGACTTACTATTCTTACTTATGAGTTTGCTTGTATTCACCAGTAATTCAGTTTCTCAGTAGTTTCTCAGTTTATCTTCCTGATGTCTCTAGAACTTGCATCAACATCACCTCTGCATTGCCCACATTGGTGTGTCATGCACTCTCTAATTGTTTTCATTTTAATATAAAATTTACTCAAGAGCATAATTTTGTACTCATATATGGCCTTAATTACATTGATTTATTTTCAAATGATATTTTGTGTTTTCTCATTTGAATTTGAGACTTTTCAAAACTTTATGCGATTTTTCTGATTTCTCGCTTGCAATTAACTTCTAGGTTAGCTCCACTACAATCAGAGATTAATACTTTATGGATTAACATTTGTAATCATTTGTTTTCTAGCCAACAGATAAACATTTCTATTGAGAACAATTTGTTATATTATATATTCAGATCATGCTCTGTCCCTAACCCAACTCCTCCCAGATCATCTCCAACTCCCCACCCATCCAACAAATGAGAAAATGTCTACAAAAATATCAAGTTAATTTTTTTGTGTTTAGCCAACTACTTCTAGTCATTGGGCCTACCATGAAGTATGAATCCATTGAAGAAAAATAATTCCCTTTTCCAGTAAATGTCAGTTGCAGATAGCCTCTTTGTACAGTGTGGGAGCCTGTGAATACATCCTCCTTTTATAGATGAATTCCAATTAATCACATTTGGGCATTATTGGAAGTAATATCACTATTTTAATTACAATGTATTTATTCATTGTGTGCTCAAATCTTTTATAAGTTCATTGACTTTACATTATGTTTTCCAATCATTTACTGAGATTGCTGTATCGTAGTACTACAGCCCTACTCTAATTTCAATTTGTATAATTTTTATTTCACTGATTTTGCCTTAACAATTTAGACATTGTATTAAAAGGCATATAAATTTAGCATGGTGATATTTTCCTCATTAATTAAACATTTTACCATGATATAATATGCCTCTTTATTTCTAATGACTTTTAACTTAATCCTCTTAATTATACATTAATGTAGTTAGATTGGCCTTTTCCTATTTTTTTTACTCTAAAACTTTCTATGATTTTTATAACCATAGTATGACTTTGTAATTACTTTTAGGTAAATGTCATCTGGTACTTTAATTTAGTGTAACTTTCTTTTCATTGAAATATACAGATTATTTATTTTTATTAATAATACCAATAAATGTTGCAATAATCTCTTTAATTGAAGAAACAAAAGAAGAAAATTAAATAATTATAATCTCAAAAATTAAAAAGTATTATTTAAATCTATTTTAAAAAGAAAAACATAGGTTCTGTTAATTTTTTGATGGTACTTCATTCACATTCCTATTGATATTTCTGGCTATTTTTGGTTTTGGTTTTGCTTTGCTCTCTAACCTTGCCTATTCATATTCCTTTACTTGATATTTGTTTCATTTGTACTGAGTCATTCAATCTGTGTTATTGGTCCCTTAATATTTATTAAGCTTTAGTGGATTCCCTGATTCCCTGATTCATTAACTTTGAATAAAAATGAATACTTTAAAAGTGAAATCTCATCATATCATCCCAGATAGGACACAGAGGATGAGATGGGAAACTAACATCAATTATGAATTTTATTATATGCAACATTATCTGTTGAGGATTTTAAACAATACTCTTAGTCACATTTACTTTTTATTTGCCTCCATATTCATGTGATATATGTGCATTTTAATTTTAAATATATCTGAAACCCGACATTCATTACAGTTGCTTCGCTGTACTGTTTAGACTTATAAACATATTTACAGCTAGCTTGCTTTTTCTTGTTTCTATGAGCTTCCAGCTCTAGTCATTTTTTCATCATCATTGGGTGTTTCCTCTACTGTTACCTTGAATATCAATGATTGCAGTGGCTTTCTGAAAAAAATGTTCCTAATGAATTTTTCACCAAAAATGAAATTATAGTTTAGAAATAATCTCCTTTCGGAGATTCTAAATCACTTATTTATTTTCTTCTGACTTTCATTGTCTGTCATAAAATATATACCAATTTTATTCTTCCGTTGTCAACTTTTGATTACGTATTATCCTTTAATTACTTATTATCAGTGGTTTATCTAGACTGTATCAGCATGTTTTTCTTTATGTTTTTGATGCTTAGATGTTTAGATCTCCTTCAGGGTATCATTGAATTATGTCACATTTTTACCACTACCTCATCAATAATATCCTTTGCCCTAAAGTCTCTTTCTTTCCTTCTTCCCTTAAGTAAGCTTTATCATTCATTTTCTGCTACATTTTGTTTTTCATATGTACCTTACTTCTTCTGCTGTATATCCTTTTGTGCTTCTACATTGTGTTATTATTTTCTTCTGAACTGTATTCTTTTTCATCACTTTTATCTCCTGCTCATTCTAATTACTTTTCAGCCTCATTATTAACATCTTCTTTTGTACTATTTATTTTCATTCTACATATTATTTTTTTATGTTTCATTTAATCTGCCGAAATGATGCCCTCTTGCTCAAACATGTGGAAGTACAATACTTGACTACTTAACAACCTGTGAGTTGATCATAATAACAGATCATCAAAGATGTCCACATCTAATTTTCTATAATCTCAGACTATGATAAAGTGTCTAACCAAGAGGGGTTAAGGTTAAGGACAAAGCTGCAGTTGCTGATCAGATGCATTTGAGGTAGAATCATTATTCTGGATTATTTTGTATATCAAAATAAAATCACAAAATCTGTCTAATAAGAAGAATGAAACAAAACAGGAAGAGGCAAATGTGTACAGAGAGAGAATATTTGCCCTGGCATTTTCTTCCTGTGAAGATGGAGAAGGAATAACATGACCATCTTAGATATAGTTAACCATATGCTTTTTTTAAATAGAACTTTCAGAAGTACCTCAGTTCTCACAACTTCTATTTAACCTAATATGACTCACGCCAGACTTTCCTGTTTTATTACTTGGATAAGAAATTGGTACTGTCCTACATTTCTTAATTTTCCATGATGCCAGGCAGTGGTGATGCACGTCTTTAATCCCAGTACTTGGGAGGCAGAGGCAGGCCCATTTCTGAGTTCGAGGACAGCCTGGGCTACAGAGTGAGTTCCAGGTCAGCCAGGTCTACACAGAGAGACCCTGTCTTGAGAAACAAATAAACAAAAAATATTTCCATGACTTACACACACAAATAGAACTAATACACTACTATAATAAATTGTCAATGTATTTTAGCCTTTTCTTTGTCTTAGGCAAATACTAGGCTTTTCTGACATTGTACATAAAATATAGAGAGATATGTCAAAACTGTGAATGGAACTGACACTTGGTTTTAAAAGACAGCTGAGTTAAAAATGGCTTTAGTCCAATCGAGGATTGAGATTAATTACAAATTAGTTTCAGTTTTGTTAAGAGGATTCTGTTTCAGCTTAATCCATATTCAGATTTATTAATTTAACCCTTCATATTTAGCAGGAATAGCTCTTTAACCCCAACTTCCTTCCTGATGAGATTATTCTGCTCAGCTTGGGCTGAACTATAGAATTCAGAGTAGTGTTGAAAAGAACACTGGCACCAATGTGGAGTCCCTTTTCCAAATATTCTTGCTACATTGGTTACCGTTTGTTACCTATTAAAATTATACCTGGAAATGCTATCTGGTACTTTTGATTGTAATCAATGTAAGTGTTATCTCAAGCACTCTAGATCTCTATTTCCCAAGATGTAAATTTAGCAATGTCCTTTAATAATGTCCATGCCTCGTACTAGGAACAATACGGAGATCCTGCTTCTTCCAGCTTCTTTATTCATATAGAAAGGCAAAGTCAGTCATGTGTTGGCAAATAATTAACAATCATCTAAGCTTTTGCATTCCTGTACCTTCCTATTGTAAGCATTCCTGCTCCCAGTAGTTTCTAACTGACTTCATGGTTTTACTGCATTTGCAGTACAAAACAGATTAACAGTGTGGGCTGTCACAAGCTAAAGTCTGCAGCTCCAACCCCAAAATGCAGCTGAAAGCTGCTAAAAATTTAAAATGATTGTGGAAGCACCTTCAGACTTAATTTTGGACACCGGGTCTAAAATGCATTACTTAATATGTATTCAGGGCAGCACTGCATACTAAGAGCCAGATTCTAGCTGAAGTGCCAATGATGCAAGTGTGAACAGAGGAAACAAGCCTTCTCTTCTTAGGACTTGTATTTAAATGAATCAGTCAGTGATTAATATTCATTCCTATTGCCTTAAATGTTTTTTCTTGATGTCATAAGATACCATGGCCAAGGCATTTTACAAAGAAAACTTTACTTCAAGCTTGCTTAACCAGTTCAGATGGCAGGGAAGTACGTATATTGCTCGAGCACTAGCTGAAAGGTCATATCTTGAGGCAACAATCAGGACTCAAAGAGAGAGCAAAAAGAATAAAATACCATTTGAAACCCCAAAGTGCACTACTAGCATGGTCCACCAACAAAACTACACCTCCCAATCCTTCCAAAACAGTTCCACCAACTGGAAACTAAGTATTCAAAAACATGAGCCAGTGGAGGCTATACTCATTCAAAATACCATATGTAAATAATTAATGTACATTGTGATAAACATTGAATTAAGAGATAGGATGATGTCAAACAAAGTAAAAATGCAATTTACATGAGGACTAAAATGACAGTTTCAATTAAAAATATTTGAGACAGGAGCTTATGTATCTCAGTGCAGCCCAATGAAATCATTACGCAGCTGAAGATGTTGTTTTTATCTCTTGAGTGCTAGGTTAAAAGTGCATGCCACCATTCTTGTTTTGGAAGGTTTTGAATATCGATTGGAGGTCTTTGTATGTGTTAGGCAAGCACTCTACAAATGTATCTAGCACCCTACGCCTAAGGCACAACTTTTAAAATAAGCTATATTGACGCTGAAGTATGAGGAATGAAAAGTCAATCAGATCAATAAAACAAACTCTCCTTCGATTACATTATCCTTAGATTACTGGCAAAAATATTTATTTGTTCACACAAATACAAAGAATCAACATGAAGTACTGTAGTATACCTTCAGTAGTTTTGTTTTAAAACTTATAAACTATTGTCTTTCTAGAGTTTTTCATTTTCAGCTAGCAAAAATGATAATGGCACTATCACACACATATATCTTTGTACTTTGTCCATATTTACCCTTTAATTTAATACTTCCTTCTATGCTTGCCAATAGCTCCTATAAATTTAGTTCTCATAAAGATATAACTACAACCTTTCTTTTGTCCTCAGTATATAAATATTTACTGTATTTCTGAATAAGATGATATCACAAATAATATCCAAAAAGGTTTTTGAAGAACCTAAAGCCCTTTCTGGAAAATAGAAGTAAGATTTTACTACGTTTTGCTTGGTTTTGCTGCCAGGTAGGAATTTGGTGCACTCTCACATTCATGAAATTGCTAACATGCTTCAAGAAGTAGTGATTTTCTACAAACATGAATAGTTCAGTAGTCATTCCATCCATTTACACCTCTTCTTCTCTTCCATGCTCACTATGTTAATATATAAATGCATAAAGGACTTGCTATGTTGAATGTTAATACAACAAAAAGGTGGTGTTGACTCAGTGGTTTACAATCAAGGGCATTTTACACTATGCCTTGAATGTTTGTTTCTCTGAGACACTAACACTGATTCAACTGACTATAAATCACAGATGCTATTAAAACATCAAATAACACACAGGGCAACCTTACCAAAAATGGGCTATGTATTCAATAATGCTGAAAATGTGATGTTTAGAAAATCATGAGTTAACTAGATCGATACTTGTCCAAATACAAATTCATTCATATAGGCATATTTACTGTATGTATAGAAATTATAACTATGAATAAATATTATATTCCAATTTTATGTCTTAGCAAATTTTCATACCACCCTGGTGAACAAGGAATTTGTTAATCATTCACAGCTTAAAACATATTATATCAATCATGTAAGTAGAGATTCCTCATAAATATCCCACAGTTTTAAAAAACAGTGTCAGTTCTAATAATCCAAAGCTATATTCTATATAGCTATATTTCTACTATGTGGACTTATTTTTAATTGCTAAGGTCAACTTTACTTTCCATTACAAAGTTTGCTCATCTGCAGATAAGAAATTTTATAGGGTAGCAACTGGACTCTTGCTAGAGGATGCATTACAAATTTTGAGTTAACCTTATGTTATTTGCTTCTTACAATGGAATATTAAGGACAAGGCTATACACCCATGGACATTGTATGCAACATTCATATTCAATCAGCTATTCCTGGCAGTAGCAGAATTCCATGTAAGACCTAAGGAGTGCTCATGGTGAAGACTTTTGGGCTAACTCTGGAACCATGTGCATCTTAGAATTTACTTTGGAGACATTTACATCTAATTTTCTCTAGATGGTATATCAGTATTCACATATTTTGTCTTTTATAATTTCAAAACACATTGGCTTAGCTAGCATGGAAATAGTTCTGAGCGTTCCAGTGTGTAACTCTGAACACTAATTGTCACATAGTTTCTCAAAGACCAGGGCTGACAGCCCTGAAACATGGGTAATTTTATACTGTGATGATTATCTGTGAACATTTTATCTGCCATTGTGGATTAACTAACTCTGCTAGCTACACATCTTGGCTGTGTAGTAACAAAATTGAGAGAGATGAATGAAATCAATGAATTTCAACTTGACTTATTGAGATTCCCAAAGATTCTAAAGAATTGATTTGGGGCATGCTAGTGCTTCTATGTCTCATGACCAAATTTTAGGTATTTGTTTATTTACTCAATTAATTGCTTTTGACAGTCCAAGCGGGAAAGATCTACCATTGTCCATACTAGACCAATTCTAGCTGTTTCTCCACTTTTCTGTCTTTATTTTTTTGTTCACTCAGCAGCTAATGAAAGTGTTCAGAAAAGAATCTGATTTTGAAAGCTAGGCATGGTGATGTGTAAGCATTCTCAGCTCTAAGAAAACTGTAGTTGGTGGGCTCAAGGAATGGAGGTGTTGCTTGACTCCCTGAATTGATATCTACTTGAGCAGTAATTGTGAGACATACAGAGACAAGAACTATAATTTTTCACATTAAAAAATATGACTAAGTACACTGACTACACTTTCAGATGGCACATAGAATACAACTTGGACAAGTTAAACATTTCTTCCATGACAACAGCAGCAGCATTCTGAGTGTACCTGGAAAGGGGCCCAGATATAGCATGTTCTCTTAACTTCTGGAGGCCTGGAGAGATGCACTTATTGCAGTGGAAATAACATCTTTTGCATATTACATTTTTATCTCCTGAAAATGTTATATGTTTGTTTTTTTTACACAACTATTTCCCACAATAGTTGGGAATTTCCCTGACTCCAATTGATAGTTAATAAAGATCAGAGTCTCTACAAGAAGTTGACAGTCTTTCCTTTTGGAAAACCAATTTATCAGTCTTGAATTTTCTCTGTAAAAAGAAAATGCTTCCAGCTGCTGTGCTTGCACATAATCACGAACATAAAGCACTGTATAAAAAGAGCCTTCTGCAAGGTATCTCTCTTTATTGGTATACCATTTATGGCTGAAAACACATTCTTCTTCTGGAAACTGACGAGTTGAGTTTTATTAAGAAAGATTTGTGAGGAGACTCAAAAAGATTTGTGTAATATTCTCTCTCATACTAAGAAGAGATATTCCCATTCATCACCAATGGCTGCTAAGGAGTGTGCTGTAACATTTCTAAGATGAATGAGCATGTCGTTCCTTCATATTAAAACAAATATTAAAAAACAATCTTCTTGAGTTGAAGAAGAAATCCTTCAAAAATTGCTTAATCATAAAGGGTGGGAGCAGCTTTAACAGAGGCTACACATGGAAGAAGATGGTCTGGCTTAAAACTCTATGTCACCCTTGTCTGAGTATTAAGAAAGGCTGTTGCTATCTGCAGGAGATCTACCATGGACAATGCTAATTTTAAATGAATATGTCTGGGTCAGATACATGAAACTGGTGTGCAGACATAAAGGTCTATTTAATTAACTTCATCGAATAATGCTTCTTCACTTTGTGATTTCAGTTCATAGGTGTGGTGTTGTGTCTCCTTAGAGGTAAGATGGCTGACTGATATGACTCTAAGCTTCAGGTCCCTGCTGGAGAGTGTTCTTTTTGATACTGAGGATTGGAACAAGATTTGTCCTTTTGTTATACGATTGAAGAAAGAGAATGAGATGGCCACAGAATGCTTTTTAACTCTGAACACTGCACATAGTTTACACAAATATCACTTCATGGAATATCTGTAAATGTAGCATTTCACTCACTAAGTCAGCACCTCACAAAGCATCTCATTTTGAAAGAAAGGGATAAAGTTATTTTAAATTAACTTGTAAAGAATTAAATGGTTTCTTCTCACTCTCCAGTATACTGTTTTTAGGTAAATCAAAATATGTCTTTTAAACATTTGTTCACTTAGAGAATAATTTGTTAAGAGTCAATGTATACATTTGGTATAAAATGTGGTTATATCATACCAAATATACAAGCTTAGATTTAGAATTTTACCACTTCAGATGTGACAACAGTAAAACATTATGACTAAAAACTCATTTGATGTAAAGGTACATATATAATGATATTGAGGGCTGAACAATAAATATGTCAAGTGCTGCTACCAAGTGCTCCTTCTCAGGTACATCTCAATTCTTTTACTCACTGCTATCCATCCACTATCATGAAGAAGACATGGACTAGATAATGCAGTGAATACAGGGGGTGGCTATGCTCCAATAACGCTGCATTTACAGCCCAGAAACAGGTACTGGACTGGATTTGGCAGAGAAATTGTTGTTTGGTGACCTATGACTTAGACCCAAACTTCTTTACCTGTGGGTCATGACTTTATTCTGAAAGTTATGAGAACTCTGACAACTGTATGCAGTCTTTGAGCACTCAGTGACCAAAATTTACCCGGAATAAAATGTGTAATGAATCTAAGATGTTTCTGGCAGCGCTCATCTGTATTGAGTAATGTTTCACTGCAGTCAGCCTTGTAAACACAAAATACGTGCTCAATCCACATGCAAGTCATGCCAAGGTACCTGGCTTTAAATACCTTAACACAGATAGACTGCTGTATGCCAGGAAATGCAGTGATTTTACTGTACATTCAAAGCACTCTGCTCTTATAGGAACATGAAGGCTTAATTTTGGAAAATGGGAACTTTCATTAATTTATTTTTATCATTATCCCCTTAGCATTTAAGCATCAAATGGATTGTATTATGTTAGGAAAACAAGCATGTTTATCTCCTGTTGTTTACAAATATACAAGTATACAAGTTTGTTTTGTCATTAATAAAGAATAAATTATGGGCATAGTGAGGTATTATTTTAAAATAAAATTTTATGTGATTCATTACCAGCAATGTTCCTCTGTTTATTTACCTGCATACTCAGGCTCACATAACAATTTTGAGGGAAAAAATTAGAGTCATTAGTGAAAAAATTTAAGAGGCCCTCATTTGCTCACAAGAACATAAACTGCTCACCTATAGTAGAATTTTTTGGGGTAGTTCAAGAATTGATTCAGCAGCCCCAAGCCTGAGCAAACATTCAATCTGACTGTGCTGCCTGTAGCTTATTGTACATAATTTCAAAATTATGCCAAATCCCTCGTCAACTTCTAAGCTCATCTAGTTGGCCCAGTGTTGTAGGCTTGTAATGGCTACTATTTGAGAAACTGAGGCATAGGAATACAAAGTTTAAAGTCTGCCTAGGCTACAGGGTGAATTCAAGGCCTAGGAAGCTTAGTGCTACTGCTCAAAATGTAAGAAATCTTACGATATACGTTTGTGCTAGATAGAGTACCTGCCTAGCATGCATGTGACAGAGTGTATGTACCTCTCAATACAAAAATGATTCAAACCAATACAACATTTTTTTAAAACAAAATATTGAATGTTACTAAGGCATTGGGAATCAAACCTTGCCAATCCACCTATCCTCTTTAAAATGGAAGAAAAATAGTTTCCAGAAGATTTCCTTCTTACCCTCCCATCTCATTAGGGAAATGTGATAAAGAATTCCCATCTGAGACTATCATTGTTAAAAGAAAATGAGAGAGACACAATTAACATGAAAGTAGCTTATTCTGATTTTATTGCCACAGGGAATGATTGAGGTTCCCATACACAAAGATGTAGGCTAGGAAACGATGGCACACAAACAAAGTAAGTTTCTCTTGTCCATATAGAGATATAATGAGTTCTTAAAAGGATTTTAGATTCAGTTTTCAGTGATGAATGGGAGAATTAAACATATCCACTTTAGCTACTGTTTGGGGCTTTTGACTTTCCCTTAAAGTACAATGCCAGGTCATATACTACTTATACTGTAAGCATACAGATTTTATTTTTTCTAGTCATCTGTTTATGTGAACTTTTGCAACATAGAGATGGAAATTGTATAGGTTATGATAAAGAAGGAAAAACTATTGCCTTTGGTGAAAACATAAGCTCATAAATTTTCTACGCATACACAAGTGCAAATAAGAAAAAAGAAAAAAAAACAGAAAGCAGCAATGCTGGTTCTAAGAAAAAACATCATCGATGGTACACATCAGTCCAGTTGAATCATAAGTTGTGTTCCTACTGGGATGAGGCTGTATTCCTTAGTCACCAGAGTACTGCTTAGGGTTCAGTTATGATAGTCTCCAGGGATAAAATGTTATCAAAGGGAAGCAAAGTCAGATACATAGAACCTTTAAACAGAAGAACTCATTAACAACACTGTTTATTTTAAGCAGGAAATGATGCCTCACTTGAGATTATTACCCAAATTATGCTTATATGAACTCAAAGAGTTCAAAACTGAAATCATTTGAAATAATTCATTCATTTAGAAGTCTAGTGGTACAGGCAAGGGAGATATAATCTCCCTTCCCTTGCTAGCAGAGGGTCAAGGACTCTCGAGAGCATAGTAACAATTCAGAACCACAGAGGCGGCAACTCATTGGTAAAGATATAAGAGTTCCTGTCGAGGAAATTGGTATCCAGAGGAGGTAGTGATGGGGGCATGGAGGTCAATGATACCCAGCAAAGTTATTTGGTGCACAGTAGAACAATGGTTCCTGTGGCACGCAGGCTACTGAATGGAATAGTGAGGCATTGCTATGGCTGTTAGCTTTGGCAGCAGAGCTAAACATGGGAAAGAAGAAATGAATGTGACCTATAGGAACAATTTGTACATGCAAATGTGGCATTTAAGAAGCATCTTAACACCCTTTGGATCTTTGTAGCAAAGCTGACCCCATGTTGTGGACTAAATAAAAATATTGTTTGTTAAAGATAGTAAGACATTTGTTAGAAGACAACATTAGCAGAGTAAAAGAAAGCATAAGTTAAACAAAATGGAGCTTGATCAAATAAGTGATCCTATAAACCCGATGTGATTCTGACATAACTGCTAATACTGTTGTTTAAATAACTATTAAAATTACTTTTAAAATATATCCCCAAAGAAAAATTTACTTTTGTGCCTAATCTCAGAATAGAAAGCATTTAAACTAGGCAAAATACTCATACATAGGACCCAAAGAAAGTGAAAATTCTTCCTTCCCAAAATGTTTCTGTGGCTCTGTCAGTAATGGAATTCTCAGATCAGCTCACAGATATTGACTGCTGTGTCCTTCCAGGTGAAGGGCTTGGGTCTGGTCATTCTAATCTTATTACATACCTCATTGGGTCAAGGCACTGAAGACCTATGAGCAAATGCAAAAGCAACCTGGAAGAGAGGAGACATTAAGCAGTTATATACCAGTAGAATCTTACTTCATCAGATTAGCTTCAATGGGATACAAAAGCCCCCCAGGACAGGCGAGCATAGACATATAACAAATGAACTGTTGATGTAGTAGCTAGTGGATAATAGACAGCCAAGAAGAGTTGATGACTGGGGTACTTTGTTTTAGAGATAAGACCCTGACAGAAATTAGCACCAAAAACATACTTTTCCTTTTATCCAGTTGCTACATACATGTTTTTAAAATTCTAGTTACTTGTAAATGTTTCTAGCCATATACATGTACTCATGCTACCCCACATCTGTTTAGAATATCTAAGATACTATCAGAATATCTTCACAAATATTGAGTAATGCAGGAAAATCCAATGGCAGAGTACAGGTTTTCTAGGACAGGCTTATTCTCTGTGTTTAGACAGAGAAAGTATTTGTCCATTGTTCTGTCCAGTCTTAAGATGAGCAATTTTTTAAAACTTAAGTTCCATTTTCCTAACGAGAAAATAAAATATGGAAGCAGTTTAAACCCTGGAGTATGCAAATCCTTTCAATTTACATGCCTGCTGCTATGGCCAAATTCAAGTGACTCCACTTACAGAGACATGCTTCTCCTGCTAGGCATGCTGTTTTTGCCTTCACTTGAGTCACCAGCTTCTGCTAGACCCACAGCATGCCAGTTTGCAGAACTACCAGTCCACAGGATCCTGCCTCATGTTCATTTATGGTACAAGACAAATGGGATTTTGTGCTATTTTAAAACTTCACAAGCACACAAATCAATAGTGTTAAATGTATGCAAAAGCATTAACTGATGAGGAGCAAAATAGTTATAACCTATTGTCCTTGAGCTTCTTGTGTATTAAGAGTCACATAGTGTATGTAACAACTTTTAAGAATTAGTTGTAAAAATAAAAATATAGAAAGTATAAAAAATAAAAATATTGAGTGAAATACTTCATATGATCCTACAGATACTAGCAGCCTTTTATTGCATCAAGATTTATTGCAATAGGGCTGTCAGAAGTAAAGATAATTAAGTCTTCATAACACATTTATGTCTACTTATAAATTTAATATCTAGTGTTACCATATTCACTTAAGAGAATCTATGTGTTGAAATTTAGAAACAAGATATTGTGTGTTCAATGTGTGTTTAAGCTGATAACAATTTTCATTTGTTCCAAAAAGAGCAAAATCACCAAAACAGAAACTCTAATCAGAGGTAGGAAGAGCATAGGTCATACTTGAGTCCTCAGGGGAAAGCATTAGCTAACTATAAATGAGAATCTCGTGTGTCAATGGATGTGGAAATAACTACACAGCACGAATGCAAGCTGTTAATTCAGTCAGTTCAGTGAAGGGTAGAAAGCTAACCAGCTGGCTATTAGGCTTCAGCTATTCAAATTCATCTGTTGATTAAAATGTGCATTATTTCTACCTGTTCCTTTAATCCTTGTATCCACACCCTAATTTACTCAATAGGATCTAGAAGGAGCTTCTTCCCAACATGTATATCAGTCAAAAACTAAAACAAAATCAATCAAGAACCCCTGACAAAGAAATGGTTTCTCAAGTCTAATAAAGTGTTGCCAAGCCCTCAATTATTTATTTAATAAGTAGTAAAACCTGAGCACAGTCCATCACCATCCTTGTGGTCAGTGCCTTCTTAAAGTATGATGAACAATATTAGCAAAATATTACTAAAACGCTGATAAAATTCTGTTAAAACACTAAGAAGCAAATAAGACTGAGGATAAATTCAGGAGACTTCATCTACACAAGAAATTTTGAGAAACTTCCTGGAAACTACATTGGCAAGAAATTTGACAGCCAGGTCATCTTTAAGGCATCTTTAAGGCATCTGGTTGCATTTATGGTGGTGACTCCAAATTTAATTGCTCTAACTTTCATTTATGTAATGAAGATTCATCTAGACTATAGACCCCCAAAATTGGTCTGTGATATTTCTAGAAACCCCTGGGGCATATCTCCAAATTCACTCTGCTTTTTTATGTTTTCTACTTTGCTAATGTTCTTGATGAAGAAGAAAACTTGAGTGAATTTCTCCAGCGAAGCCCTTCTGGGATCCTGTACCTCAAGTATCTGGAAATGTCACTTAATCTTCACAATACCTTTCCCTGCACTTGGTGTTTTGGGTTCTCAAGGGTGGACTATGTCTTTATAATCTCTGCCACACCAGTACTGTGGCTAGTGCCCAAGAAAGACACAAGGTTCTCCCCTACAATCTCTTACCTCTCTGCCTAGTCTCATTCCCTCATAGGCATGCTGGACACTTCAATAAATAAACAAAACCAGAAATCTATGAAAATAACACAAATGAGTCAGACACTATCAGACAGTATAGTCTGCCTGCCTCATGTGAATTAAGGGCTACATGTGAGCAGTCACTTTCATCTCTCCCTAAGTTTTTAATTGTACAGGCTACTTCAGGTCTATTTTTGTTATAGTGAAGTACTTTCCATTTTCTGGCCTACATCTCTGTGTCTAAGCTTCCAGTTAAACAGCTGAGGAATGCCTGAAGACCCTCAATGTACAAGGACTTTTGATTACTGATCATAAACCACAAAAAAGGAAACAAGGTACGTATTCACAGAAATTCAGGTGTTATTGCAACATCAAATTCATTGAAGAAATAGTCACTTCTTACCTCTCAAGTGGCTTTCTGAGATGGCAGTCTAAAACATTGCCATAAACATAAAGCAAAACACAATTTTAATTGAACACATGAAGTTGCATTTGAAATAAAATATTTAAAATATAATATTTTGATTGAGTTTTAATAATCCTAAAGGACTGTATGAAATCAGTCAAAGCTAGTAGCAAGAAACATACCATGCTTAGTTAGTTTAACTTGTTGAGCTTCATCTGAAACAAAACAGAAAAACAAAAACACTGAGTCTAGGTTTCCAAATGCATAAGAAGTTTGATTTACAACTATATTCATTAATTCCTCTTGTGAAAAAATAATTTTGTAAACTTTTCTGCTAGTAACCTGAGAGTACATATCATTGAATTAACATTATAAAGCTGATTTTTTTCCTGAATAATAATTTGGCAAGTTAACTTTAGTAAGCTCATACATTGCTCAAACATTAACTGAGTAAAAGAAAAATATGTACTGTGTGAATAAGGACAAGATGAAACAGGTTATATATTAAAATATATCCAACATTAAAACTTATATTTACTTAAAAAGTTTTATGTAGGTATTTCCAGATATCACTTATTAAATGATCATGTTTTTATCTTAAAATAGAAATTATGAAAATAAGTAAATTATTGCACAATTTATTTTTTCATAGGTACATCTTTCACATGACTTTTTTCCTAATACCCTTCGAAGAAATAAGAAGCTAGAACAACCACATAGCATGAAACCTTAGAAAAAGGAAAGACAGGACAGAAGTCACTTGAAGGCTAAATACAGCAGAAAAAATAAACTCTGAAGCTGATGCAGAAAATGACAATAGTCAAGAGGTAACACTAGAAGAACATAAAGGTAATGGTGCAGTAAGACTATCAAAGGACCAACCCCAAAGCATAACCTTAGCACTACCCATAACGATATAGACTCAACCACCTACCTTGAGAATACAGCAGAAGAGGCAATCTCTTTGAAGATATAATTCCTATCTACAGAATATTCTCCTGTTCATGTCAACATTTGTACCTTTTAGTACAGATCATCACCAAGTATCTTCACAACTGAACTTGAAGCAAAACTAAAATGAAGCAAGACTCAGTAACCTAAGGAAACACTGAACTATGAGCTAAATTGTGAACTCAATGTCTGAATGCCAAAAGACTTTACTAACAAACTAACAAGTAACATGAAAGTCAAATTAACTACCACCCCAAAAGTTACCAGTAGCATACTAATGTCTGACAAGAAGTGTTAGACAACTAATTCCCACCAAGAATTCAAAGAATGATTACAAATATATTCAAAGAATACTAAGAGACTTGAATAGAATATGAATGAATTTAAAGATAAAGATAATCTAAAGCTAAATGATGTCAATTCTAAACAACAGCTTCTGGAAGTAGCAAAGAAATATTCCCAGCGTATTGTCTAAAGCTATCATTACAGTATTATAAAAACCATGAAAAATTATAAGAAAGCAGCAGACTTTGTTGATTTTCATCATAAATACCGATGGAAAATCTCAAAATGTCAGCAAAGCAAATTCAGCAGAATATACAAAAGAGTGATATTGCATTATGATCAAAGAGTCAAAAATATCTACCATAATAGGCTAGTCATATATTTAAAACCAATCAATATAACTCACTACTACTCCCAAAAGAAGATAACCTATATAATCATCTCATCATATGCATGCAAATGAAGTCGTGAAAATCAACATGTACTCATGGTAAATGACCTCAGAACACAGTACAAAAGAACATGTCTTCTGTCTGACATCAGCTGTCTTCAAAAAGCCAATATACAGAATCATCACATCAGTTTTAGTCATCTTTCTATTACATTGGCAAACACCATGACTGAAAGCATGGCTAAAGGGAGAGAAGAGTATATTTCATCTTATAGACTATAGTTTACCACCTCACCTAAGGAAGCCAAGGCAGGAGCTCAAGGTAGCAGCCTAGAGACAGGGATTGGAGCAGAGACCAGGACTGTTGCTTACTGGATTCCAGCCCATGAATTTGTTAAACCCACCATGTTTTCCAGCTCAGGACTGTATACATTAGGATGACACTGCTCTATGTCAACTGGTAATTTAGAAAATGCCTCACACAATTGGCTAAGGACAGTGTAATGACGCCAAACATTCAGCTGAGAATCACTCTCCCTAGGCTTGTGTCAAGTTGAGAGCTGAAGCTAACTGTGATAATCCCTGGACTGAAAACTGCACTTAGGGAAAGATATAAAAGATCTGAAATTAATTGAGAAACTTTCTCATACAGGAGACACAGTTCGATGTGCTAATAAACCAGTCTCAAGCTGATATTTGTGGAACAGGAAAGCAAGGAATTGGAAATGTTGAACAAAGTACTCATCCTTGTATTTGCCATCTTGGGATCAACTGAGTCTAGACAACTCAAGCAACAGAAATTTATCTTGTTACTGTTCTAGGCATTTAAACTGTGAGGTCAAAATACTAGTAGATGTGATTTCAGCAGAAGTCTCTTCTTTTCTGGTAGACAGCCCTAGCTGCATCCCCATGATGTCCTTTTCTTTCTGCCTACACATTTCTGTTTTAGTCTTGGTAGATTAAAGTCTCACCTATTATGATTCATCTAATCATGATTCATCTAATTTTAATCTTGCTACCTGCTAACTCAGCCATAGGATTCCTAGAAGAAAAACTACTAGGGAAAAAACTTCCTGATTGATTTAGAGAAGAAATAAATGGTCAAAACTTAATTCTGAGAATTAATAGAATTAGTAACTTCCACTTTGAAATAAAAGTTTCAATTAAAGAAAAAATAAGCCATGGATTAGAAGAACTTGAAAAACACATGATCTAATAGTTTATATTGAAGTTTACATGGATTAGAAAACAATCAGAAATTAAAGTAGTAAAGAAACTACTAAAAAAATTGAAAATCCTAGCTAAGCATCATATAAGCACACAAAAGAATTTCAGAGTCAGTCACTATTTGTAATCTGCATATAGAAACAAATACAAATTCCACTTATGTAGTCATAACCTGTTGTTATGACTGAAACATAGCCAAGGACAGAAACTACCACAAACAAGAACTCCCTGCTCTGACAGTTGAAAAGCAATATGGTACATTCATTTTTGGAAAAAGTTTGACAGTTTCTTTCTAATTAAACATACACTTAGTATGCAAACCAGCATTTCCACTCATAGGAATTTAGCAAGAGAAAAGCAAATAAACAAACAAAAGCATATGCTCAAACAAAACCTTCATGCAAATGTTCACTTCACCTTCTTTCTTAATCACAAACACTGGAAAAATGTGCAATGAAACATGTAGCAACATAAATATTTGTCAAGTTTAGTGAAATGCATCAACCTGAAAAAATGCGGTCTACATAATTTAAGAATACAAAATACTAAAATGAATTAGTAGTTTTCTCAGAGTGCAAGTGTGCTCACTGCATGTGTGTGTGTGTGTGTGTGTGCATGCACACATGTGCACGTGCATGCATGTGTGTATGTACACAGAAGATAAGTGATAACTTTCGGGTTGGAATGATAAAAGTGTTTTTTAATCATGATTACTGGAGCTTCAGGTCCACCAAAAATTTCCCACAACTTTGTTTATCAAAATTCACAGTAATATGCACTAAAAGATTATATTTATAGATTTATTTTTTCTAGTAAGCATAACATTATGACTATAACAGGTTAGCTGATAATTGAGTCAAATATTAAGTCACTGGGAAGGAAGTAGCATATATGGTGCACAAACGGCTGGATAATAGCGGACTAACATCTTAAGTGAATTGAAAAAGATACCACAGTTCTTTGTAGATGGTCTGCAATGTGATACTTAATAATTCTTTATTACAATTTTTCATTTAATGTTTTTGAACCACAGCAAATTATAAATACTGGCAACCATAAAAAGAACAAATCAGTAAAGATTGTGCAGAAAGGTATGGAGTAGATGTCCACTAGCAGCCTTTAGATGAAGATGTAGACCTCTCAGCTCTATTTGCACCATGCATGCCTGGATGCTGCCATATTCCTGCCTTGATGACAATGGACTGAACTTTTGAACCTGTAAACCAGTCCAAATTAAATGTTGTCCTTTGTAAGACCTTCATTGGTCATGATGTCTCTTCATAGTAAAACCCTAAGAGAGAAGTTGGTACCATGGACTGGTGTATTCCTGTGATAGGCCTGACCATGCTTTTGTTTGGAAGAATGTGGACTTTGGGACTTTAAATTTGGAAAGCACTGGAGTGCTTTAAATGTGGCCTAATGGGTTAACCCAGGAGGAATATGAAAGACTTTGTTACTGAGAATGATTTGAATTCTGCAAACCTGGCCCAAGAGTAAAGAATTCAGTAAAGAATATCAGTATGTGGCATAGCAACTATTTTTGTGAAGAATGTGGCTACTTTTTGCCCTTATCTTAAGAGTCTACCTGTGGCTAAAATAAAGAGATTTATATTAGTTGCATTGACAAAGGAAGTCTCAAGAAAGGCCAGCAGAGATTTTGTTCTCTGATTAAGTCTCATGAAGAGCATTCCAAACAAGTGTAGCAATCTCAGGAATAAAAATATGAAATATATGGATTGAGTATTAACGGGGCACCAGGAAGTGAAATGGAGCCGCATCCTGTGTTCTAGGAGATAGCAGATTAAGGAGGTGGGATTTGGGGGCATGATCTATCGTACCCAGCTAAATTTATATCCAGGCACGGTGGTACACACCTTTAATCCTAGGAGATAAAGCCAAGTGGATCTCTGAGTTCAAGGATGGCCTGGAACAGAGCAGGCTGTAAGTGAAGAAAAATTCAAGTTCAGATGTGGTGGTACATTCCTTTAATCCCAGAAGACAAGGATCCTAGGATGCAGATCTCTGAGTTCAAGGTAAATCTACAGAGCAAGATCCAGGACAGCCAAGTTTAGGCAGTAAAGCAGTTGGAAAACAGAAAGCTCTTGATAATGTAATAGAACAAGGAGGATGTTCAAGGTTCTGCAAGCAAAAGAACTCAGCAGCTTCAGCCATGTGACCCTGGGTTTAGATTCAAGAATGAAAGGGGGGGGGGCTGGAGAGATGGCTCAGCAGTTAAGAGCACTGACTGCTCTTCAGAAGGTCCTGAGTTCAAATCCTAGCATCCATATGGTGGCTTACGACCATCCTTAATGAGATCTAACACCCTCTTCTGGTGTGTTAGAAGACAGCTACAGTGTACTTACATATAAAGATAAATAAATCATTTAAAAAAAAAAGAATAAAAGGGACACGTGGGACAATTGGTGGTATGTAGCTAGAGCTAAGAAATAAGCAGTAATTAAGAAGAGTCCATGGCCCATTTGGAGTTGAGCTTAGTACAAGGAGACAAGGAGAGATCAATTCCCATTCTTCTGCATGCTGACCTCCAGTTGAACCAGCACCATTTGTTGAAAAGGCTATCTTTTTTCCATTGGATGTTTTCAGTCCCTTTGTCAAGGATCAAGTGGCCATACGTGTGTGGGTTCATTTCTGGATCTTCAATCCTGTTCCATTGATCCGCCTGCCTGTCACTGTACCAATACCATGCAGTTTTTAACACTATTACTCGGTAGTATTGCTTGAGGTCAGGGATACTGATTCCCCCAGAATTTCTTTTGTTGTTGAGAATAGATTTAGCTATCCTGGGTTTTTTGTTATTCCTGATGAATTTGAGAATTGTTCTTTCTAACTCTATGAAGAATTGAGTTGGGATTTTGATGGGTATTGTGTTGAATCTGTATATTGCTTTTGGCAAAATGGCCATTTTAACTATATTAATCCTGCCAATCCATGAGCATGGGAGGTTTTTTCCATTTTTTGAGGTCTTCTTCTATTTCCTTCTTCAGAGTCAGGATGTGGAGAAAGAGGAACACTCCTCCACTGCTGGTGGGGTTGCAAATTGGTACAACCACTCTGGAAATCAGTCTGGCAGTTCCTCCGAAAACTGGGCACCTCACTTCCGAAAGATCCTGCTATACCACTCCTGGGCTTATACCCAGAGGATTCCCCAGCATGCAATAAGGATATATGCTCCACTATATTCATAGCAGCCCTATTTATAATAGCCAGAAGCTGGAAAAAACCCAGGTATCCCTCAACAGAAGAATGGATCCAAAAAAATGTGGTATATATACACAATGGAGTACTATTCAGCCATTAGAAACAATGAATTCATGAAATTCTTAGGCAAATGGTTGGAGCTGGAGAACATCATACTAAGTGAGGTAACCCAGTCTCAAAAGATCAATCATGGTATGCACTCAGTAATAAGTGGATATTAACCTAGAAAACTGGAATATACAAAACATAATCCACACATCAAATGAGGTACAATAAAAACAGAGGAGTGGCCCCTTGTTCTGGAAAGACTCAGTAAAGCAGTATAGGGCAAAACCAGAACAGGGAAGTGAGAAGAGGTGGGTGGGAGAACAGGGAGGGAAGGGGGCTTATGGGACTTTCAGGGAGTGGGGGGCTAAAAAAGGGGAAATCATTTGAAATATAAATAAAAAATATATCGAATAAAAAAATAAAAATAAATAATAAAAAAGAAGAGTCCAACATCTCTGAGGTGAAATCTGAGAAGTGTTTTCTGAGAGCACAAAGAAGCTGTGTTCCAGAGACAGCCAAGGTTGTACCTCTTGCAGCAGCTGAAGTTGTTAATGTCTAAGAGTTACCCAGGTGATACTGGTTTTGAAGGCATGAAGGAGTCATGAAGACCAGCTGAGGCTTAGCACTATAAGAGGCCATGGAAAGCCATTGGTGAAGGTACACCCTCAATTGTAATTGATAGCACAGGACTGAAGGGGTCATGCAAAGGAGTTGAAGCTTGGTACCTTGAAGAAAGTCTATGAGAGACTATTGGTGAAGCCTAGTTGCAGCAGAAGACCCCATTGTATTGGATATGCCAGTACCGTGGAATAATCACCACCAGCAGCAGCATCATTGGAGTGGATCAGCATGAGCCTGGAGTGCTACAGAGGTCAGAGCTGGAGAAGTGACAACAGTACTTTGGAGGAGCCGAGAAGATTATGTGTGGATCCCAGACATTGAAACAAGGAGCTGTAACATTAAAGTTTGCCTTGGAGATCTCAAGATTTGCAAGATCTCAGAGCCATGGTATATCTGCTGAGGAATGCTGCTAACAGGGGGTGGAAACAGCCCAGGAAAAGCAGTTTGTGACAGTCAACAAAAGTGAAAATGGAATTGGAGATCTGAAGATGCCTTTGGCATCAGACATGGAGATGCAGAATTTGGAGTTTGCCCAGCTGGTTTCCTGTCTTGCTTTGGGGGATTATAGTAAAGTAACTGGATGAATCTCAGAAGAGACTTTGAATCTTGAACATTTAACATTGTTGAGACTGCTATAGACTATGGGCACTTTAGAAGTTGGACTAAATGTACCTTTTAATTATGCTACGGTTAAATATGGCCCCTATAAGGTGTATTTGAACAAGTCTATGGGGGCGCAGAATGGAAAGTGATGGTTTGTATATGCTTGGCCCAGGGAGTGGCACTATTAGGAGATATGGCCTTCTTGGTGTGTCACCTTGGGCATGGGTTTAAGACCATCTTCCTAGCTTCCTAGAAATCAGTCATGTACTAGCAGCCTTCAGATAAAGTTGTAAAACTCTCAGCTCTGCTTGCACCATGTCTGTCTGGATACTGCCATGTTCCTGCCTTGATGATGATGGACTGAACCACTGAACCTGTAAGCCAGCCCCAATTAAATGTTTTCCTTTATAAGGCTTGCATTGGCCATGGTGTCTCTTCACAGGAGTAAAACCCTAACTGAGAAAAAAACTAAAAGAAAGGTGTGCAGTATAGATTATTTTATAGCCTATATGGTATCTAATTATGCCATTTGCTACTATTTGTAAGACAAAATACCACATGCTGGGTAGCTTAAACATTATAAATCTATTTTGTACAGTTTAAGAGGCTGAAGCCAGGTTTAACTTTTTCAGGGTCCTCTTTCCCCCGTTGATAACTAAGTACCTTGCTATTGTGTCCACATAATGGACATAATGAGTCTTGCACACACACATGTCATTGTGCTGATCTTCCTTTTTTCAAAGACATTAATCATATTCAATCATGCCTCAACCATTTTTCTATTTTACTACAATCACCTCTTTAAAAAAGTATTTTTAAATACAGTATGAACATAATTCATACACTATGGGCTGGAGCCTTAGGATATGAGCTTGAGATTGAAAAACAATGCAATTCAATCATAGAATGTCATTAGAAAAGATATTACCCCCTCATAGCATTGTGATTACAATCATAAAAAAGGTATAGCCACCCCCCCAAAAAAATCCATTGACTTCATACTACTACTGTTTTGTGCAAAATATATGATTCTCTGTAGGAACAATAATAATAAGCTTAATAATAATAAACAACAAGTTTTCAAATTGTGTGAATCACACAAATAACTCTACTTCACATTTTCCTTGGGAACCAAGGACTCTGTGTCCAACATAAACAGCTGTATTTTAATTAATCCTGCAAGGAGAACTGGAACTTAAACTTTGTCCTAGGTTTTCATCATTTGACCTGCCCTTTGCAGAATCTTGAGTCTTATCTTTTATGCTTTTGAGTATCTGCCATGTTTAAAATAGCATCGTCAACAGCTGAAGCAATAGATGAAACAATTGAAACATGAACAAGCAGACTCGAGAAAAAATTAAATGTCCACAGATAATTTTATCAAATTGTACTTCAGCAAGGTCCCTGAAGTATCAAGAACAGCTTGGTTAATAAATTCACATTTCAGTGGCCAAGATGTCTTTCTACTTCAATAAATATCCATTATAGTTTAGTTACAAATTCTTCTAAAAAAAACAGTATTAAAATTTAATTTCTTATCAAAAGACAGAATAGTATTTATGGCACAGACACTGGAGTCAGGTTTCTGGATTTTTATGTAGCTGTAAAGTATACATTATAATTCTCTGAAAAAATTACATGAAAATTTTCTACATAGGTTTTTATTTGTTTTTAATACAAAATGACTGTGGATGCATATATTCTAGGGTTACTATGATCAAATAAATAAAAAAATTAGAATCACCTTAAAGCTAGATCTCATTTGATAAAGTACTTGCAGCAAAAGGGTAAGAACCTAAATTCAATCCCAAATATCCAAGAAAAATGTTGTGAGCCTATCACCCCAGTGGTAGGCACATAGAGAAAGGGAGATCTTGGGGGACTTGCTAAACACATATCTAAATGAACGGTAAGGTCAGTGGCCAACCCTGAACTCAGATCTATACACACACACTCAAACACACACACACACACACACACACACACACACACGCACCTTAGAACAGCTTCAAAAAGCTAGGAACTTTTGAAAGTGTTGTCTGCTTGCTGTGAAATAGTATTATTCCAAAACAAAACAAAACAAAACACACACACACACACAAAATTTCATTTTAGAATCTTCATACCACATCTCTCCTGTTCTATGCTGTTATCAGGCCCAGAAATCCAGCTAACAATCCCTGATCCATACAGTGAAAGTGAAGAAAACACAAGCAAGTGGAGTTTAACTTACTAACACATCATGTTTCTGTATTTAACTTAGTTTTTGTTA